>NW_009597875.1:14325-16866 GCF_000690535.1 Cariama cristata | reverse complement strand
TCCCCCACACCGGCCAAACTGGATACACGGCGCGCAGAGTCTCCACTGCGGAGCCTCACGGTTGGTATTTCCACAGCCTCGCAGACAAACTGCTTGGCTGGGTTGCTCTTCCTAGCTGCTTCAACGTAGATGGTACACACTCTTGTCATGGAAAAGAAACCGAGTGCCTTGCTTTCAACTGATTGCAGGAATATACTGGAGTCTTACCCGCACTCCCGAGTTTGACAGCAACGTAATTAGGTCAGGGGATAGCTGTGCTGTAACAGATTTCTTGGACTTGGCTCTATCCAAGGTAGAGACGCACACGAACGCTGCTCCAGCTCGTAACTGCTCACTTGCCAGCAGCCTGGATTCCTGAAAACCTCCTCCAAGTGACTGGCCTGTCTCAGATCGCAACTTAGGCCCTTGATGTGGGCTCCCAGCTCCGTACTTCCACAACGGCCTCCAACAGCAGCGCTAAGGACAGCGGAGTTTGAGCCAAGGTACAGCTGCCTGCAGGCGAAACAGGCCTGCAATAAATGCCAGAGGAGAAGGGGAGGCAGGCTCCAGGCAGCACGTGCAAGGAAGGCACTTGTACTGATGCAGGCTGAGGTCATCCCAGGGACCAGGAGTTTGACACCCACGATTAAAGCATAATCAAGAAACGTTTCCTGACAGTGAAGTCTATTAGGCTGTGGACCAGGCTCCCAGGGGAAGCAGGGGAAGCCTCATCCCACTGTCTCCGTAAGGAGTGACGGGGCAGGCAGTAAAGAATCGAACCCCAGGATCGGTGAGATGGCCTGATGTGGCCAGTCCCACAAGACACCTCTTTCAGGAGTAACACCCAGCTGAGAAATTCCCTCTGCCCCTCCTGCAACATCTCCTCCCCAGTTCTGTCAACACTGCTGCTTGCAAGGCAGCACCGTGGACTAGATCATTGTAGCCTGGGACGTTTCACATATTTCGAGGGATGGGGCTTTTGACCCACATCAGGTCACCGGTGTATTTTACACCACGGTCCTACCAATGGTTGCATCCGCACAACGGATGGGATGACAGTGGTGGTACAGGCCAGGAAGGTGAGGCGGGAGGTGAGGAAATAGGAATTTCTAATGCCGTGCTATAGGTATCTTTATACTAACCCTGTGTGCATGAATTCATGCAAAGAAAGGCAGTGGAGGGTGCAACTAGGGTGGGGGGTGTTAACTAAACCGTGATTTGGTGTGGTCAGACCCGTGTAATCTTTATACTAACCCTGTGTGCATGAATTCAAGCAAAGAAAGGCAGTGGAGGGTGTAACTAGGGTGGGGGTGTTAGCTAAACCGTGATTTGGTGTGGTCAGACTCATGTAACTGGACATGACCTAACAAATACGGACACTATCTTAATTCACAGCAGAGAATGTCCCTGATAATAATATACATGGTATCAAGTAAGTTTCTGACACGCTGGGCTGGCACTAACTTAGTGTTTTAGGTCTGAAAGACTGTCTCAGTTTTGACTTTATTTAACATTTAATTGCCTCCCTTAAACGTTTCCTTTTTATATTTTTTGAATGGGGGAAAGATCAGCTTTCTTTTGAACTGTGCAGTTTGACAGGAACACGTATTTTGCCCCATTTAAAGCTAGCAGACACCCATCTCCCTCTATGTTGGGGTTTTTTTTTTGGTTTGGGGATGGGGGGAAAGGAGGTGTTAAGAACATCACAAAGTTCAAAATTAACGTCTCAACTTGTAACACACTTCCCCCTCTCCCACAACGCTGGTTGCAGAAGCTACCCACGGCTGACACTACTCCTCAGGCTCCATATGGTTCTGCTTCCCTTCGTGTTTCCTCAGCCTGACAAACTTTGGCACTGCTCAGGTTTTCCTGGTCCTTGGGAAACAGGAGAGATTCCAACAACTCCAGCTTCTCCTTCCTTTGCTTTTACAAAGCTCCCACGGTGCCATCTATGAAAAACCTATTCTAATGGCAAAGCATAAAGGCAAATTTGTCTGAACATCACTGGTGCTGTAGGGTTTTTCATACTACGCGTCGTACGGGTAACAATTACTTACACTGCATTAGAGCTGAAGGACTTCAGTAACATCGAGGTCTCTTATGCTCAGTACGACGTACACATACTGCAACAAATATCTGTGCCTAACAGGCCAGGAAAGTTATTTTATGTAAGGTAGAAAGAGTTCAAAATGGGAGTGTCGTTTTAAAGCACCCCTGAGTTGACAACAGTTTGTACGATTATCACAAGCCACTCAAAGAAAGCTTCCAGTACACCCGGGAAGTAACCACGTACACAGCGAGTACCCTGTACGCACCGTAACTCAGCAAGTGCTTTTTGCAGCTCCCTTCTACACTCAGTCATGAAGGATATAGATCATTACAGCCTCCAGCTATAGAGCTTTAGCTCACAGAGTAGCAGCTCACACTTTTAGCTCTGGAGATCCCCAGTTCAATCTGCTGCGTGTCAGCCAAGAGGGCAGCTGTCACATAATTACAACCACAACTTTGCATGTGAAAAAGTAGGGAGAGTGAACAGAGATCTTATTATAGAATTCTGGTTGC
>NW_009597875.1:0-14288 GCF_000690535.1 Cariama cristata | reverse complement strand
GAGAGGGGGTAAAAGAAAAGAGGAAAAAAAAAAAAAAACGGAAAGAGTCTTCCAACTCAGCTTCCCAGTTCTCTCTGTTTTGCAGAAGAAATCAGTGCTGCTTTGCAAAAAGTCTTTTGCTACAAATGCATGTGTATAATTAGACGAAGCACGCAACTGCAGAGCCAGGAGTAAGGCTCTAGCTCCTTGTCAGTCCAAAAAAAAGAAAAAGAAAAAAAATGATAATTCATTGCTGCAACCAAGTCCTCTGAAGTCCAACAAGGCATCTTAGTTTCTTTCTGAACTCTAACCATTCACCAACAGCCAGGCTATTTGGCTATACAATTTAAATATTAAAATTTAAGTTTAAGAAATCTTAACTCAGTTACATCTTGTCTTCTTCAAACCGTACACACAAGCTCTCAGGGAGACCTAACAAAACAGAGAATCTGGGAGGAGAGTATGTTTGAACTACAAAGGTACAAACCATGGCAAAAAATTCAATTGCAAATGAAAAGATCTTTTAATGAGTGCAATGCAAAACAATTAGACCAAGCTTCTTCTTATCTGTTAATCTTTCTGCAGATCCTTCTGCACACACAGAGCAATTTTTGAGCCAAACTTTTTGCCCAGCCAAGAGGTCCAAAAATAGACTCCAAAACAATGTAATTCAGTTTTAAAGAAACATTAGGTTTTTTCCCCCAACGATTATTCTAGAAATTTGTCTTTCCTCAGTAAAGCTATTTCGGGCTTAAGATACAGATTAAATTCTTTGCAGAACCTTCTCCTCTCCTAGACAGTCCCATCCACCCATCCATCCATGACCCAGCAGCTCAGAACCCACGGGTGCCCCATTTCCTCGTGTGAATCGACCACTTTGGACCACGAGCAACTGATAGGAGCTAACTCTCCAACCTCCTGCAAACTACTTACCCATGTGCTAAATACCATGGGAAGTGATCTGACTCAAAGCATTCGGTACCCGCCTGCAAGAACGCAGACTCGCTGAAACACGTCAACTAGTTCATGCACGCTACACCAGTGGCCCTTCAAAACTCCCCAAAAGGCAGTGCCCTGCTGCCAGCCGGATTTGAAGGAGAAGTAGACAGCCAAGCTGGAAGGTGTTCAGATGATTGCTAACACCAAGCGCAAGCCTGCAACAGTTAACTCCAGAATTCACTAACACTTTGTATTTAAACCAGCCGCGTTCTCTGGTAACATCCCCTCATCAGCCTCGATTCCGAAGACCCGTTTTCATTTGGCTCGGAGAGTCTTCTGCTCCTCACCTCAAGCAAGACCTACTCAGGAAACACAGAAAACACCTGACTGTCTCCCTCCCTTTAGAAGAGGGTGAGGGAGAGAATCGAGGACACGAAGCCCAGTTTTGAAGAGAGCTACGTGCCGCTGCAGCAGCACAGGAACATTTGGGGCTGATTATACACAGGCAGCAAAACCCCGGCTGGGCTCACCCCCCAGAAGGGACCCATAAAAGGTTCACCTCTCCCTCACCTACTGCAACCAGGCAATGCTCACGAACATCTGAACCAGGCTTGTTGCAGACGTCCAATGAAAGCAGTACAACCCTACACGGAGATGACTGAAATGAGACACCATTATGCTATTTTCTGGTATTATTTCTGTAAATTTAGCACTGCTAAAAGGTTCCAGATAGACATTCTCTGAAGACCAAAATCCTCTGCCCACCCCGAGAAGATACGCAGAGAGAACAGCAGCAAGACTTATACGTGCTTTTCTCATCTCTCCCAGCCTGCCGAGGCTGGGATGACTGACCAAGGTCCAAAATGAGGGACACACATAAATTATTAATATTGCACTAGTAGCCTCGCTGTCTCTGTGACAGTCTAAAGACTTAACAGAGGCAGGCTCTGCAGGGAAATATTATTTTACTTCAAAACCATTCATTCAGGAAACTTACATACTGAGGAGAAAAGAATCACCCTGCAGCATGCTCTGTCAAACCCCTCAGCTTTAAGACCCTTTGTTTCTAAAGCAAAAGCAATTTTAACAAGAACAGGAGCTTCAGTTTCAAGTAAGCAACACTGGAACAGCATTATTTCCAGACGCAAACCCTGATACACCTCTTCTCACGCCCGACCTGGAAAGTCCATCCCACTCCTGAGAGCCAGGGAAGCGTTTTGTCTCTGCAGCCCCTCTGCTGAAACAACCAAGAGGCATACCAGCGGATAACGGGCAGCCGTGCACTAGCAAGTCGAAGGGAGCCAAAAAGCCACTTCAGTTTGCTGCTCGGGCTGCAACCTGTGCTTTAAGCCTGTGCGAGGCTCCGGATTCACATTCTCCCCAGCCCTGTATTTCATTCCAGGTCTCATGCTGTACCTGCTGCCCCAGCAGCCACGTACCTGTAAGTAGGACACAAAGAGATGCAGCTTCCAACTGATCTATTTGCTTCCTCTCCCCTCTTGCAAGGGGAACAGTTTATGCAGGGGTATCAGTCTGTTTTACATTAATTTCTAGAACTGGGACAAACGACCTGAACTTTGACATTTCTGAAAAAAGTTAAATAATGTTCATCCTTCTTATTAATCAGAATAGATTTACTTTTCACTTAAAACAGAAAATTTCCCTCCCGAAATATTTGAAGTAGTTACTGAAATGTTTTCTTTACCAAAGCCCTGCAAAGCCTCAAGATTATTAATAACATTTTGAATATAAAGAGGTACAACATTCTCCATAACAATACAAAAAGCAGTCAATTTTTCATACAATCAAGTAATTAATTTTGAAAACTAGTACTTTCTATTGAAAATTCTTGCATTTAAAAACCCCAAAAGGTTTCCAATAACTCTAGACACTGATGGGGGCAAAGAAAAAACAGACCCTACCCCCAGCTGGATGGCATTCCTCTCTTTGGGTGCAATGTGGCAACATTTGATTGATGCATCTGATCCATTCCAAAACTCCAGGCGATGTTTTAATCATCAATGGGCAGAATCCTATTAGTTTTCAGGAAAAAAAAAGAAAAAAATAGAAAAACAGAGTAGAATATGGAGGCAGGACACAGAGCACCTGGTGTTTGTCTAGCAGATCTGGCTGATTTAGCTAGGTCCATAATAATCAACAGATTAAAGACTGAGTTGATGGCAGAAACCCACATCGACCAGTATAAGCCCCTTCCTGCCCTCCACCCTCCTTCTGCCACCTCAGCTCAACCCAGCCTCCCAACACAACCTGGCACGTTAGTCCCATACCAAAGGAAACGAAATAGGAATTGGGAAAGGAGTGGGAAGAGATGAATCAGGGTAAACGGGGATAGCACGAAGGGCCCGTTGGCATGCAACCAAGAGCCTGCACAGGCCCTTGCTACAGCAGAAAACAGGAGATGAGGCACGTACGAGGAGATGGCAGGAGAGCAGATGCGAGGAGGTGAGGGTTCAAGTGGTCCCTGAGCTGAGGGGGTACGAAACAGCAGCAGGCAGAGGACAGAAGCGAGCCCCAGCATGCACAACGAGCTCAGCCTTCAGAAACAGCAACACACCAGGTGACCTGCGAGCTTGGTGTCTGCTGTGATAGGCATTTTCATTATCGACGGGCACGGTCTGAGAAATACAGTGTGAACCTTCCACATTAAACAAGCCTTCCCAGTCCGTCCATAAATTTATTTTGCTACCAGCCAAACCCAGATCCACCGATATCAACCACTTTTGCTCTGAAACAACCCTCCACTTACAGTCTCGCACCAAATTTCATCTCAGCGCCGATGAGTACTGCAAGCCCTCAGGACCCACCAACGTACGCGGGGGCACAATCCCAAGAGGAATTTACCCGTCCCAGTAGCGGACAGAAGACGAGCATCGTCAGTGCGACCCTTCCAGCTGGCGCATCAGACCAGCCCACATCCCAGTCAAGCGACCTGGAGCCAGGCACCTTCCCACTGGAATTGGAAACCTGGCTGAACGGTCAGGACAGCAGGGAAATACTCCCTGTCTAGCTGGCCGGCTGCCTCTTTGGGAACGCCAGCTGCACAAAGGTCTCCGGGCACGTCAGTCAGTCGCCTGGTTGTTTCTTATACCTGTTCTGTGTTCCCAGGTCTTGGGAGGATTGACCGCAGGGAAGAGCTGGATGGGGAAAAGTAGGGAGGGCAAGAACAAGCTGACGTACTGCAAAGGGAAGGGAGCAGCCAGCTGAAGACTGGATCCTACAGCAGGAAAAGTGGTTGCTACAGCGCGGAGCAGGGGCTGGGGGAAACTGGAGGGGCTGTTAGGAGAAAGAAGGCAGGTGAAGGCAAGGGAATGGGAAGGGCCTGTAGCCCAGAGCTAATAAATCAGATATTGCTGCCAGAGTCTTACGCCAGGCCCTAAAGCTTCTACCACTGAGCGGGGGGCTCAGCAACAAGCAGCATCTGTCACAAGCGTGCCCACCCGGCAGCTTCAGGTAGTCATTTCGGGTATGTCGGGTCCGGATCATCAAGTGCCCTGAAGATACGGACACAGACCTCGAATTGGGTACGACACGGTTACGTGGAGCTCGCACAATGAGAGAAGGGTACGGTCCCAGCCCGGCACAGCTGCAGCTCGTGCCTGCCTTGGGCTCCCCAGAGCAAGGGGGTGCACACCCAGCCGGGGTGCCTTTGGAACCACCCCCCCAGCCCATCCGGAGGGCCTGAACCCTGGACCATCAGCAGCGAAAGCACAAACCTCCACCTCAAGCTCTAAATAATTAAACTCTGTGGGAGCAGCAGCAGACTCATAAAACTCTTACACAGACCAAGCCAGTCATTAATGGGGGTCAAAGATGAACGCTCTATTTTTTTTTTAAGTGTGCTTTGATGCGTGGGGAGAGTGGTGAGAGGAGATCTTCATTACCCTCTCTGGTACCTGATGAATTTTTCTTTTCCTGGCTATCAACACCTCCTACTTCCACCCCAACCCCATACCGCTGGCAATCATCCGGACAGCCAGAGACCATTAGAAGGTGTGTTTGGACGACATCTGTGCTAGCCGGTCACCTGCAGGTGGGGAAGCAAGAGGCCTCGCTGAGCAAAGCCAGGCTCTACCAGAGGCTCAGGCGGTGCGTATTACAAGGTTTGGGTTTCACACGGATGCCGACGTGTGGAATCCCAGGGCCGGCGTGATGCTGAAAGTCATGCAAACCACAACCTCACACACCGTCTCCCCTACAGCAAGGCACAGAGCAGAGCACAAGCCAGTAAAATCTGTCGGGATTATTAGCTTGGGCTCGGAGCCAGAGCTGGGAGCTGCCACAAGGGCAGGGAGGCTGCCTGCAGCCCTGCAGGTCAGCGGGAAGGAAGTGGAAGTCCCCTGACAGGCAAGGAGAGGCAGCAGGCAGGACACAGTTGAAAGAAGGTCACAGAAACAGCCGTCCGACCCGCCCCTTCTGGCCTTAAAATGCATATATACACACACACACGCGTGAGCTTCTTACCACTGTGCTTTGCTCAGACATCCTAAGGAGAGCTCTGCTCTTCCCGCTCTCTCTGCATTCCCCTGATCCATACCAGTACTGGAAATGGTGCTTTAGGCTTTCCATCAATGAAAGCCTGGGGTGGAGAGAAGGGAAAGCAGGTTGTTTTGGGGAAGGCGTCACCACATCGACACAGAAAGCTCCCGCGGCAGCACGCAGGGACGTCGGATTCTGTGTCGGCAGCGCCAGTTGCACCAGCCTGTTCTCTCTGCTGCGTTTGCTCCCCGTGTGCGGAGGAGAGCCCACAGGCTGGAAGTGGCTCCGGGATCTCCGCTGCTGCGCTGAGAAAGCGGCTGGTGTAGCAAAGCCAGCTTTTATTTATTATTTGTAAGTAGTCCTGATAGATGCCCCTTTTTTCAGGTCACTAGGAACCTTCTCCCAACAAACCCCAGTATTTGCGCTCTCAGAGGGAAGTTAACAGCTTTACACACAACACCAGCGCTCATCCTTCCCAGCATGGCAAGAGCAGCAGCTGTTACTTCCATTATTCTTGGAAATAAGAGGGAAAATAGCTAGGACTCTTGAGCCTTGGCACCTCTTCCCTCCCACCGTTTGGCTACCAGAGCTACGGTTACTATTCAGGGCAGAAGTGCTCAACAGGGCACACATTCCTGGGGGCTGAGCCATCCCACGTGGCCAGGCTCAAAATGGCAGACAGCGATGAATAGGATAATTAGAAAGTACAACAGAAACCGCAACGTAAAAACAAGCGGCTTCTATTACAAGAAACAGTTCTACGGCATGGTTAGATCCATCACCCCATATGCTGGGTCGTGGTGGTGCCTCAGGAGCCTGCTGCTATTATCTGTTTGCAATCACATTTCAGCCCGTCTTTCTGCTTAATGCACGAAAAGCAGAGCTAATCAGATTCGCTCTCTCTTTCTGCTTAATGTCTCCAGTTCCCAAGCATGCTCTGTACCGCTTCAATTGATGTTCGACTAACACTAGCCAGGAGCATGCAGTGCAAAAAAAAAAAAAAAAAAAAACAAACGACCTACCTATTAATTTTAGTCCTCCTTTCCACCTATTATGTCTAAAATTCCTTCTACACTCGAGCTTTGCTAACAAAAGTCAGGAAATTCCCGTTTCCCTCTCTACGCCACACCCGGCTCACGTGTGAGTTCCCTTCTCCAAACTGCTCCTCCAGCGGTATCTGGGCAATTAATTATAGCACAGACCTACCCCGCTTCCCCCTCACTCGCTGGGACAGCTTCTTGCGGTATTTCCTGGCTAGCAACCTCCACAGAAGGATGCCTTCTGCGGGCACCGTAAGAGCCCCTCTGTGTTAATCTGTCTGAAGTGACCATCACATGCTCTCCCGCTCCCCCCCGCCCCAGCACTATTTAATTATTGCAATCCCACACAGGGAACCCTAACGTGCCCTCGGCATCTCCAGTCTGAGGACAAACAGGGCCCTGGAACGGCTGCTTCTTTCGCTGCATTCCTTCGCACCTCGCAGGGCAGCTGGAGCATTGCTAGAGCCAGCTACGATACCTGGATCTTTACTAGAGCGGCCAACACAACAGCAGAGAAGCCCCAAGACCGGGCAGGTTGCATGAAAATTCAGCGAGGAGATCCAGGAAAAGCCTGGCTTACAGGAACACCCATCCTCATGAGCCAGGTTAAGCAGCACAGGAGGAGAGTCACTCATTACAAGCACAATTGAAGGTTTGCCAGAAGAACAACAACAACAAAAAAAATCAGCAAGTATTTACAGGAGATGAGAAAGAGATGTAGGTGGAAGACAAAAGTGCCAGGATACATATCTCTATCCAGGAGGAGTGAAAAAAAGGGAGACTGCAGAGCTGAAACCCCAGACAGCCCGTGCATCCGTACGCATCCCCCAGCTGATACCCACCACATCAATCAGAACAATGGCAGTGCCGGAGAAGATCCCGATTATCCAGCTCCTTCCTTCACTAACATCTTCCCCAGAGGCTGCACGCATGTGCAAAGGGATGGAAGGAAAACATACTTCTCAATGAGATTACTTACAGCATTTTCTATATTGCCCCCTCTCTTATAACTGTGTCTTTTAAAAAAAAAAATATCGCAGCTGGCTTATAAGTGTGTCAGAATTAAAAAAAAACCATAACCTTGAAAACAAAGACACTTTGTGCTCAGCATATCCAGTGGCACCATTATTTAATATCAATACACTGGTTCTTTCCTTTATTCACTCCATCCCTGGAACACAAATCCACTGTAACAGCCACCCAGTGTATAATCTTGCCATGCAAAGCAACACAACCCTACAATAATCTTTCTCTTGCCATAATGTCTTCACATACCAACGAGAAGAATTTAAGCTTCGATGCTTAAAAAAAAAAACCCAACCAACTGCAGAACGGCACGAAACGAATGCCTAACAATTCTCAAGTTGGAGCAAATTCCCTTGTCCCTCCCTACTACTTTCCTTATTTGAAAATGGCTGCACAAACATTTCTAATTTGTGCACCACACAGATTGCAACCTGCCCCTCCCACCAGGTACAGCCGCTCCGTCGGTCCACACACGCACAGGCTCACTGCATCCTGCTGCCTCTGGCACGCTCCTCTTCACTGACATCATCTTCACCTTCATGCTGTATAAAATTCACCAGACAGACACAGTATCTGCTCCTTTAGCCATAAAGCAATTACCGTAGGCCAACAGACGCCTCCATCTAGTCTCCCAAACGCACACTCTGACCTGCACCGTGCCCCTGCTAAGTAGACGCTTGGGCATGCATCTCGTTAGGTGACACATCCCCCCCTTCCCCGCAGCCAGCAAGGGCTGGCGCAGATACACCGATCCATCAACGGCAAAGCCGCGGCGGAAAGACTGCTCATGCCGGTCAGCAGAAGCAAAGTTCGCCTTGCCCAGTTCCCCCGGAGTCCGAGCCTTCATGGCATCCCCGGAGCAAGACGGCCCCGTTCTGCTGTACCCTGGCACTGTCCCGCGAGGTCTTCCCAATTTCTGCTGGTGTCTGAAAATTAGTCGGGCAGTAGCACCTGAAGCAACTGCAAGTCACAGTTCAGAGATGGAGAGACGTCCTCCTGGTGCCCTGGTACCCGGCTTCAGGCCCGGCTCACCAGGGGCGTGCAGAAAATCCTCCGGACGTTTCCCTGCCCTTGGCATTTATCCCAGGCCTGGTCCCACCAGCTCCGAGGTCCCGGTCCAAACAGCCGCCATCTCCACATTCGGGGAAGTTCTTTCACGAACTCAGCCTACAGCTACCTCCTCAGGCAGCCTCCTTTTGCCCTCTCATAGGGGAGGGTTACGGCTACTGGGTTTTGAGCCCTTTAATAAAAATATATGAGCATAATAATAATAATATTTCTCAGGCTTAGAGCAACGGGCTGTTAGCAAAGGGCCCTCGGGAACTACGGTATGTTGCTTACTGCAGAGGCAGTGAAACTCAACCTTTTCCCTTTTTTTTCCCCCTTTTGAAAATACTGCTTGGGAACGGAGTCAGCATCTGGAGGCACGCAAGTACATCCCGGGGAAAGAATGAGCGGAGCGGAGGGGAAGGGAGGGACCTGAAAATGAAGGCTGAGGGCGAGGTTTCACATTACAGCTGAACCAGGCGAAGAGTTCACTGCTGCCAAAAAAGGGGGGCCCCACTTCCACCTTTCTTTCATTCCCCACCTTTCACTGCCGGCAAAACAAATCTCGCCCCTCCTGTGCGCCAGCTCTGATGCTAGCCTGAACCTGGTGAGCAGGTTCAGCTCTCTGTCCCAGGAGAAAACTATTCACTTTTTTGTATTTTGGGCAAGTCAGCTTTCCGAAAGCTGAACAAGCTGGACCTGTTTAGCACCAGAGTGGGCACAAGGCAAGGAATACGGCCACAGAGCCACAGGCAAGGGACGGCCACCGCTCTCAGAAGGCGCAAGTGGTTAGATCGGTTCAGCCACAGCACGAAAACCCATCCCTACCCCCGTGAAACGGCAGTTTCACCCAGCAAGTATACCGGTCGGCACAAAACCAGGGCCTAGCCGAAAAGCCTGCAACAGAGGCGTTTGCTAATAATGTCAGAACAGGGGCTTTTACCTATTCTTAGGCTCTACTTACCAACAGCGCTTCTGAACTGGATGATGAAGGCAGCCATGGAGGTAAAGAACGACAGTAAAACTGAGCAGACCCAAACCGGACAGAAAAGGGAGAGGTACGGCAGGATTTCCCGTCAGAATTGTGCCTATTTCTAAACGGGACTCTTATTACCAAACAAGATGGCTGCCTTCATCACTATGCTCAGAAATGTCCGTTGTCATTACAAACTTCACAATTAGTTTCAGGGTGCTCTTGATGAAGCATTTTTTCCCCATCAGCTTCTACATCATCAGATGAACAAAAATAATGCAGTTCTTTTCGACTGAAAAAAAAAAACAAACCCAAAACCAAAACCAAGCCCGTATTACTCCACTGCCTTTATTCCTTTCCACCTCCTCTGCTCAATTACTAAAAGCAATTTACAGACAATAAATGTAACTTCACAGCTGCCTGTATGAAGTATTCCCTTCATTTTATAGATGAGGTTACAGGCTATACAGAAATTAATATCAGCGAGGTCTACTTCAAAGCTGGATAAGCAAGAGGAACAGATGAACTCTTAAAGAATACAGATCATGCCTGTACTCTAGTAAAATCAGTAATAGAGAATTAAGGATGTTATCGGTTGGATATAAATTCCTTGAATGTATCTGTTTAAATACAGCAACAAACAAAAGCTTGCTTTGAGGTTTTGCTTGGTTTTATTCTGTTTTTATTAGGAACAACATCATGAGATTTCAGATTTACCGCTCAGCGTCCCATAGACCAAACATGCTCGCTTTACTGGTAAACACACGCTTCACTGCTAACCTCAGGGACTCAAAGAGGGTCTTGGTTGGTGCACGGTCACCAGGAACCTGCAGCTGGAAACGCTGTACATAATTTTAATCGATGAAGATAACCAAGCCAGGAGAGAGTCCAATGTTTTCTGCCATGGCCTTGCAGGCTTTGGCAGGGCTGGGAGGAGCACAAACCTATGTTTGTTGTTAAAATTGCCAGCAGTAACTCTGAAAACGCACCGGGAGTAGCAACACTAAAGGGGGAAAAAAAAAAAAACCACCACCACCAAACCAAAAAGTGCAGTTCTGTGCAGGCACAATTCTGACGATAACTGCTCCTTGAGGCTTAATAAAAATGCACAGCCAACTTTTCTTCTTCCACACATTAGCAGAGCTCAGAAACAGCACCTGGGTCTGGTTATACAACTCAGCAGGCCCAGCTTCTCCTAGGAGGAAAACACCACCGGCACGCAGGTACTCCAAAGGCTGAGTCATCCCAACAGTCCCTTCAAGGGAAAGTAATCCCATTAAGAATTGCGGTGCAGGTAATGAAGACAAAAAGAAGTGTTAATTTTGGCACTCCTTAATTACACTGGTTCCACTCCGTCCACCTACTACCAAACCTAACACCTGTCGGTCAGTAAATTCCCCATGCTCCTCTGTCCATCCCCAAGGTCCTTTCCTGACACCGTCCCCTCGTCACCCAACAACTGCCTGTCACTGCCCGTACGTGTCCTTATCCCTGACTAACACAAACTAGTATTTTAAACCACAGTGCTTGGAAAACTAATTTGGGATTAAGGCCTTCATTGCTAGCCTGCATACAAATACCGGGCATGCTTAAACCAACAGAGCGTTGTGGGCTTCTGTGCCGTGACTAGCTTAAATCCAAAAGCCGTATCATGCACGCATCAAAAAACAGATAGGCTTCAAGATGGACCAAAAAACCAAACACAACACAAAGGATTTGGACTTGTAAAATCTCTCACGTGTGGAGAGCTGATAAAGGCAGTACTGCCATTTTCTGCATTTTCACTGCAGCAAGTACAGATGTTCGCGCCCACCGATACCTGCGCCCTCTTCACCCAAGCCTGCAACGGCACCACAACCTCTCACCACCCCCAGAAGCGGCTCCGCAGACGCTGCAGAAAGCGCCTGCCTTACCAAGCGGGAGCCCACGCACAGAGCACGTAACCCAGGCTCCTCTTTCCAGGCAAGGTCTGGGGCGTTCATGCCGATCCATCGAGCCCCGAAACCTCCCAACAGCTGCACAACAGCTGCAGGAGCAGAGGGGCGACCTAACGGGCTTGCCCCGGTCACCCTACGGTTCAAACTGGCACCTCGATGTTAACAGCAACGCTACGGGAGCCCAGAACTCGACTCCTACCACGGCCCTCGCCCAGCGCCCCTCACCTGAGGACAGGCCTCTCCCGAACTCTTCCGAAGGCGATGGACTGGGAAAGAAACCAGTGGCTCAGGCCGGGAATTTTCTTTTTGAGGTTGGTAGATCTGTTGTGGAGACTGATCCACTGATATTTCTCTAATATAAGGAACATATAAGATGCCTAGAACTTGATAGCTGCTTTTTAATTAAATTGAAATAAGTAAATCACAGCCTGTTGCCATGGAGAATGAACAGACACAGCCTCTTGACTCCAGGGCAGGATCAAGCAGGAAAGGCAGACAAGGCTGTGAAATTAAAAACACCTATTTTAAAGCAAATGGTCTTGATAATTAACAAAAAACGTGGCATAGGGAAATAATACAACCATATGGCAGGAAGTAGTTTTCAAGGTGAACTACAAAGCTGTTTTAAATACATTAATAGACTGCTAGAGCTGCTGGGTCACTTGCAGAATCATATATGCAGGATTAAACGCGATTTAAAGAATACACCAAAACAGAGCAATCACCTCTTCTTTCACTTTCCTGACCATAGCCTGCATCTGTGTCCGTCCTTATTTTTAAGGGCTTATTTCAAGTGATTAACGTTTGCACCTATTTGGAGTTACCAGAGAGCTGTCAAACCCACACGTTTTCAAAAGCCTTGCGGTTCACCCCGAAGCGAGAACCAAGTTTATGGGATCTAAAACCTTTTATCTCTTACTCGGTGTCATTACACAACCCTGGCCAGGTCATCAGACACTAGTCATCATTCCAGAATCTCTGCATCCCTGTTAGGACTTCCACGACAAAGTGACTTTGGAGGGAATTTGCTCTCCGCACACCACGTATCCGATCCTGTGCAACATCTCTCGGGAAGCACAGCTCGGAGAGACCAGCGTTAACCTTTTGACTCTGTCAGGGGGAGGCAGCACGGCCTTCGGCCTGAGCTCGGCTGATGGACAAGAGCCTTGCACGCTCCCCTTCCCAGTTTGTCCAGAGCACAGGACATCAAAATATTCCACGCCTTCCTGCTTCCAACCTCCCCTGCTACCAGCTCACCCCTGCCAGCAAAGGCTGCCCAGAAGGATGGGGCCGGAGAGATTCTGTTGCTCCTATAACCCTCTGCAGAGGGGATACTGTACGGCGGTCGTCACGACCCTTTTAAGACACTTCTGCTCTGCTCGGATCTCAACGGGCCGCAGCACGGAAACTCCCTCATCACCTTTTCGAATCCAGCCAGGGCAAATCTGAGCAAGATCGTCTTCCAGTTTCCAGTGAGCACGTGGCCAAAGTGCATCAAATTCATAATAGCTTAAAAATACTGGAAATAAATTGTACCTGATGACTCAGTTTCAAAAATGTGCTGTACATTTTTCTGAAGGGAAGGGACAGATGAACTAACTTTCACTTCAGACCTCCCGTCCGCTCTAGGGTAAAAGCCAACCTTTTCTCCTATTTTGTGAAGACACAAGCTGTGAGCCGCAGTCACTAGTCTCCCGCAGCAGCTGATGACCCCACATGAAACAAGCTGTCAGGGTCCCAGTCCAGACCCTCGTGACACAGCTGGTTACATTAAAAACCAGTCACATTCTCGGCCCTTATCAGCAGAAGCTGAGCTGGCTATTGACAAGTTCCCTTCTGTTCCCCACCACAACCAAGAAACACTCGCAAAGGGAGGGGAGTCAGGAGAGGAATCTTGGAAAAGAAGGGGTTGGGGAAAAACGAGCAATTAAAATCAGTACTGCCTGCTTTCAGTTTTGCCCAGTTTTGGAGCACTTGCTGCTTTAACTGAAGCCACACCACATGAGATTTGTGGTTTTCATTAAAAACAAACTTCAGGTCAAAGTCTGCACAAAGAGATGCATAAACTTGCAAATCTGGCTCACCCTGAAGGACGCCAACATGGACCCCAACACCACTCCTTAAAATCACCGAGGTGGGGGCAGCACGAGTGGGCTAACTTGTAGTCTTTGAAGAGTTGAGGCCGACAGCAGTATCTGCCCAACCTCCTCGCTCGCGCACTCCCTTTCTTTCCAAAGCCTGCAGCGAGAGGAGCTGTGGGGACACATCAGCTGCACTGGAAGGTGCTACACACCCTTGGCTTCCCCTCTCCCCGCTGCCTTCCCTGGCGTGCAATCGGTTTCCTACCGCTTGAACCACAGTCCTGCCCCACCGCCTGAACACAAAGGGCTTCGCCAGGGCTGCTTCTGCCCTCACAGGCACCGAGCACCCAGAGGGAAGCGGGTGGCTTGTTTCTCCTCACCTCGTAGCTTTACTTACGTTTAATTTTGATTTCAAGAGAAGAGATTTAACACAATTATCAAGGCCGGCCTAGCACCTCCCTCTGAAAGGGAACTGTGGTTTCTTCTCCGTCCCCGCAAGCCAAGATAACCGTGCAGGGGATGACTCCTTCCCAGAGACACTCCCAGTTGGACGGAGCCAGGATTAATGGACGCTTGCGTTAAGACTCAAGCCAGGTGGCCGCTTGGTGTATGAAGAAAGATGCCAGCCGTGCCCAGGAGCAGATTACTTTTGTATCACGGCAGAGAGGGTCGTGGGCCAAAAATAAAATTTAAAAAAAAAAAAAGAAAAAAAAATTTCCCCCGGCGGCACATCTCCATCAGGAGTTTCCAGCTGTAAACCTCGGTGGCT
>NW_009597874.1:0-921 GCF_000690535.1 Cariama cristata | reverse complement strand
GTTCCCTGGTTTGGAATACCAGAAGGACTATCACCAGCTAACAGACCCCATTTGATTGCTGACATTCCTTCAGATCAGATGGGAAGTGCATCCACCCTGGAGAGCCCGGTCAAGTGGGAAAGCAGAAAGAATGAATCAAACTGTCAAACGACAAATTGCTAATTTGTGCCAAGGGACCCATCTAAAACGGGCAGAAGTATTGCCAATAGCATTAATGAGAATCAGAATTACTCTTAGAGGTAAAGAAGGAGTGAGCCCTTTTGAGATCCTTGATGGGAAACCATACCCAGTTAATTCTGTTAAGATCCCATACACACTAGGATGTGCACACAAGTACAGCCTCTCCAGCCAGTGTGAGGTCTCTAGGGAGGAACCAGGCCGAGAGGTTTGGGGGGGTCAAAGCTGGAGGGAGCAGATCGAGGACCAGACACCATCAACCTCCCCAGGGACCCCACGGAAAGGAGCATCTGACCCACGGCACGGGTGTGTGGTGGCACAGGCCCCTCATGCCATGGAGGGGAGGGAGGCCATGGAGAGGCTCAGTGCAGGGCCAAGGCTGCCCACACAAGTGGGGCCTGGCACGGGTGGGCTGCGGTGCCAGGTTTCCTGAGGGGGCTTGGAGCTCCCTGCCCACTCTCCCTGCTCGGGTGGTGCAGGCAGAGCCTGCCTGGGGAAGGGGCAGCAGCAATGGGGACCTGTGGGGGGCATCCCTTGCTTGTACCACTCTGTACCCCCTGTCTGCACCCCTCATCACCCTGTACCCCATGGACCCCCATTACCTTGCAGCCCTGCCTGCCCCCCACCACCCTGCACCCCTGACCCCCATTGCCCTGCACCCTTTGACGGCCTTCTGGCCCTGTGCTCCCCGCCCACCTCTTTCTGTGAAGAAATGCCTCATTTGTAGCCTGAACTTCCCCTGGC
>NW_009597873.1:0-4735 GCF_000690535.1 Cariama cristata | reverse complement strand
TTATATAATATATAATATTATATATTAATATATAATAATTCTATTCTGTTTTGTAAACAGAAGTTTGCTGTCCTTCAAAACTTAACAGTGAAGGGGTTCCTGCGGAGCTGTACTACAGAGTGTATGTTTACTACATCACACAGTAAGGTGAGTCCGTCTCATCTGTATGGGGCCTTTCATAGATACTGGACATTTTAGTAAAAAGAAGCATTTGCAAGATCAAGTATTTTCCTCTGAAAAAAAAGCAGACGCATTTAATTATTTCTGAGTATTAATTGTAATTAGCATTTAGATGCATCACTGACTTTCCAGTTTGACTTTTCTTCCTCTGTCAGCCTTGTCATCAGTAAACAGCATTTTCATCTATAGAAAGGGCTGGAGGGGATGATAATGACAAGATTTCAAAAAAACCTGAGTAACAGGCAGCGGTTTCTGTATGTCTGCTACGTGCTCTGACAATTGCCAGGAGTGACTAGAAAAATTCAGAGACGACTCACAGAGTCAAATTTTATGTGGAAAAAATAATTGGCATGGAGATTAGGTGGGACATAAAAAAATGCTGCACTCTTTCTACATGTTAATCAACCAGTCTTTGAGAGATTAATCAAAATGCATATTCTGTAACACGTAACAAAGCAAAAATCCATTCTGTCATATGAAGACAGAAAAAATGCTAGTATGTGCATGACCAAAAAGGTACCAAGTTCTTCAATAGGTATAAAAGCCTGAACTCTGACAGGGACAATAGGAATCAATCACGGTGTGTGGCAGACCATGAAACTCACTCTGGACTAGGCCAATGAATCAAAGTATTGCTGAAATTGCAAATACTAATGCAACTGTCAAAGATTTAAAGTGATTAAATTCAGCGGTATTAAAGCTATAAAATTCTACCAACATGGTAGTCCTGAGGCAAAGGCATGTCTTAATAACCTAAAAATTGAATTTGCACTCTCTTCTCTGCCCTGAATCATAAATAAAAGTCCTATCATGGTTAATTTGGCCTTTCAGGTTTCCCAGGCAGACATTGTTCTTTGTGGACAGCAGAGATTCCTCTGCATTTTTTAGAAGCATATATTGTGTCCCAATACCCATTACTAGCCATTTTTTTTCTTCTCCACACCGGTGTGCTGTGTTACAGGATTGCCATTTTCTCCTTAAAGGTAACTGGATGGATACATACCTTCTACAGCAATTAGCTAGGTGATTATTTAAGTAAAATTCCTTTCAGTTTGGACTTACCATTTGCCTAATAATGTTAAAAGCACTTTGAGATCATTCTTGACCATATGCATGTGAAAACATATAAATGCTGTGGGTGTGTGATTTGTATTACCTGTGCATTAAAATAATGCACTAATTAGCACTGTCACACTTCTAAAGATGTTATTGGGATGATGAAATTTTAGAAAATTGTGTTCCAATGTTTTCTATAGCATCTGAAGCATCTTACAGTTCCTCCTTGTGACTAAATTCATGTCAGTTGGATGTGAAGGAAAACACTACCTAGCTACAAGGCCAATATGGACTGGTCCTGTTAACACAAGAACACCTACACGCATGTATAGGTCCATGGCCAGGGAAAGTAATTTTCCAATAGAACTAAGACATAAGTTTACACACTGATAGAATTGTACGGAGACAAAGCTAGTCACAATCCATGTGCATTTTCTTACTCTTCTGATTTTGGGTCAGCACATCCAGTAACAAAGTATTTAAGCTAAACCAAATCAAGCTATTCTTGTGTAAAAAACCAAAAAGTCCACATGAGAGAGGTCCATGAGAATGACTGCTTGCACAGTTGTAAACAGTGTCTCTTTCTCATGAGAAGCTTGAGCCTGAACCTTGCACCTGAGCAAGAAGCCCGAAGGAAAGTGAACAAAGTTTCTTGAACCACTCTTCTTCCAGTGTTTTGCCTAGCTAATAATAGAGTATATCCTGTCATATTTGCATTACCTCCACCTGTGCCTAATCTCTAGAATTAAAGGGCCCCATCTTTGGCTGCCGGTAAGACCCTATCATAAAATTATTAAGATCTTACTAATTACTTTATAAAGAAATCTCATCCTCTTACTCAGTTACAGATTAACTTCTTACACACTAAGACCTCTTACCTAAAACACACTGTGCTTTCATTTTAAGTTAACTTACACTAGAGACTCATTTCCATTTTCTCTTGGACTGGTAATGCAAATATTTTCCAATGAAGACATAGGCTGTGTCACTCGATTATTGATAATCCTTCAACAATAACTCTAGAATGTCACTGCACACACAAAAACCTGTAGGATGCGCTTCCTCCCAGAAGTCCTACTGACATACGCTACAGCACACAGCACCGATACTTCATGTGGCATTAAATTGCAACTGGTATCACCTAGGCTAATTCATCAGTGAAGACATGAGTAAAGTAAGTGGCAAAAATGTCACAAACTTGAGTGACACAGACAAATGGGTCTAAATTAATAATTTCATCATAGTTAGCAAAATACATCAATTGAAGTTTAATGCCTAGGTCTTTCATGCTTCTCAGCCACTACTGTGCAAATACATTTACCTAGTCATTCAGGAGGAGCACCCCCCACTCCTCAGGAATCGCTTCTGGGACCTGTTTTTCCTCCAAACACTTACCAGGATAGGGATTTCCTCACTAGGATTGCACAAACAGTTTGTCATGTTAATACTGAATCTGTGAGTATCCACCTATGCTTTGAATTTTTCTTGAGAAAAACATAGCATGCTATAGACTCAGCAGTTCATTCCCTTCTAATGGGACAGCATTAGACTTCTGACTTACGTAGCGGCTATTTCTTTAATTTAAATACATTTTCTTATTTTTGAAGACAAAAAAGTGCACTAAAATACCTCTGCCATAGCAATGCCTGGCTTTGTAACTTAAGACACCACTGCAAAAATCTGGCAGTCCTGCAAAAATACAGCACTGTGCTTAAATATTACTTCAGAAAGGAAAAAGCAAATGGGTATGCATGCTTTTTCTTTTTCTATATAACCTGTAGCCTTATTTCCTTCCCTGTGCTGTGGTCCTGCACTGGTATTCCACTTCTTCCACTGGAATATGAAGCCTGTCATTCTTTGGTTTGCCTGGAGGACAGAAAAAAGGCGTACACGCCAACTTTTAGCTTTTTTATTAAAACGGACAGCAATGTCAAATTTTATACCAAAGTTTTCTTTCTCTCAGGTATTTTTCAGTTGGTTGAGTTCCATAGGTGTTACAAAAAAGCAAACATCAAACAGAACAAGCGGTCACCTCAACTGCTTATTTTCCATTCTTTTTTAAGATTATAACCCCACTAGTTTTCCTGCTATCCACAGAACTTCTCCTGTAAAAAGATGTAGCTTTCTCAAGTAAAAGATAATCAGAGAAAGTAAGGTCCCTTTTGAAAGCAAAGAACAAACAAAACCTAGTAACTATTACATTATCAACATTCTTCACAGATCACAAGTTAGAAAACCAAACTTTGTTGTTTTGTTTTGTTTTTTTCTGCAGGTATAAATCAGTGCAAATTCCTGGAGAGATATGGTTTCAGCTGGACAGTGCTATGAAGTAGACAGTGGAAGCACTACATAAAATTTGCTTTTCAGATTTTCTCATTCTCATAATGTCATTATCCAGTTCACTGGGTCTACAGGAAAGTTAAAACAGCTGCTTTAACTTCCGAGTCTTTAGTCTTTACTGAAGTCAGAATAACGCTACTTTAAAGATATGTTTAAATATGTATTCTTATCACACATGTTTTGGAAAAATCTTAAGATTTATGAAATATTGCTGAACACTCATTTTTCTCCATAGGCTCATCTGTCCAAAGTCAGAGCAGGCTATTTAAAATTTCAATCACTTGTAAGAGAATGGTAGTTCCTGCACCATTGTGATAGAAACATCTGGATTTTATTCCAGAAACATTCTACAGTTCCAGCTGCTAAAACACTTTTTCTCGCTGGAAACTAGTCTGTGAGGATTTAATTTTGTTCACCTGCAAAATTCCATTCATATGACCTTTTCATTGAAACACACACGCAGCATCCTTCAAACTGAGAGGAACTGGCATGAAAATGAATCACAGAAAGGACAGAGTACATCACTGTCACATTAGCAGACACTTTGAGACCTGTTGAGAACTATTCTCTTTCAATGCAAAAAATAGAAAATGCAGACAAAATCAAAGCCAAACATGAAGAGTTATACCCTTAGAATAAATTAAGAGTATACAAATACATGCCCTGAAGTAGTCTCCTACTCTTTTCCAGAAAAAGCTTAAAGTATTTGAGTATATATTGTAGTTACATCGGTTTAATAGAGAAGGTAAATGCAATACATTAGCCCCACACATAGATTAAACTGATTCCAAACAAGAAACGTAAAGCGCACGTGTCACATTTCACACAGGTAGAACACTATTTATATAAATATTCCATCTCGAGGGGCACTCAGCGTGCACAGAAAGATATGCGCTCCTTGTGTGGTGATTTTAGCGTGTAAAGTCTCCTCAGTCATGTTAAGGGGTGGGGAAAAAAAAAAGGAGAGGGCATTTTCTAGTGACCTTGCCATAATTTTGGCAGGCATCTGGGAAATGCAGAGCCACGCGGAGCCAAGCCCCGTCACACTGCCGGGCCGGCGGGCAGCTGCCGGCCGGCGCTGGCCAGACTCCTTTGCACATCCCAGGTGAACACTGCAGTGGCTCCCACGCCACTCACAAGGAAGCAGCAAGCTGCTGCC
>NW_009597872.1:0-205 GCF_000690535.1 Cariama cristata | reverse complement strand
CTCCCATCCCCGGCTGGTGCCGGTCCCTGCCCCGCTCACCTGGGGAGGAATGCTCGGAGAGCTGGAAGAGCATGGCCGGCGTGGGCCTCCGCCGGCGGATCTGGGGCACAGCGGGGTGTCACCGGCCAGGGACGCCCAGGGTCCCTTGTCCCCTGCCTTGCGCCCCAGGGCCAAGGCCCCATGCTCATGCCTGCATGCGTGTAAG
>NW_009597871.1:0-3715 GCF_000690535.1 Cariama cristata | reverse complement strand
TTGTGGCTCTCGGAGCAAATGCTCCCGTGCTTCCAGCCTGCCTGGCGTCTTGTGCCGTGCTCTGTGGTATCACCTCTCTGCAAAGCATGCTGGAAAAGGAGGGATCGCCTTTGCTAAGAGCTTTTTCTGGTTAAAAATACATGGAAGTAGTGAGTAGGCAGCTGAGAATCTCCCGCACCCACAGTCCAACAAGGCGTATGTTCAAAGCTGCATCGCTGTGTGTGTGCATGGCAATGTATGCCGCATGTCCAGAGCGTGGCACGAGATGTTGAAAATGCAGGCGTCTTTTCTCTGGCAGAACCAGGTGATGGCACACAGGTAAACTGATGGCAGAAACCTGCAAACTTCTGGAAGTTAATTCCGACTCTTAATCAATTTGGCAGTTAGTCTAGCTGAAACCTAAGCTAATACTCGCCCTGTGAGAAGCTGTCGCTCTTGTGCAGCTCACCGGCACCCACCACTCAAAATAACTCGGTGTACCAAACTACAGGCTAACTGTAGTAAAGCAGGACTGCCTACCCTGCTTAGAACATGCAGGGTTCCTCCCCTTATCCTCAAAATTCAGGAGCTAAGTAGCAGGTTTTTTTTATGGATAATTAACTGCTGGAGTAGCTTTCTAATAATCGATTTGTATTGCCTGCATTCATGAATCAAGGGAATGGCTGTCCTGGAAGTCAGTCATCTGTCCGTCCTTTTGGGAGCACATCTTACACTATTTTTTCCTCCTAAATCTTCCTCTCTCAATACTGGTACCTACATACTTGCATCATAAAATTTCATGGGAATGTCAAGCCCTTGGGCATCTCGCACCCGGCGATGTCCTCGCTGAGATTTGCTGGTGTCACTTGCATCGGGCTGTTTGATCTGACCGGGGAGAGGAGGGAGGTGCAGCATAGCCGCTCGCTCTGCAGAAACCTGTAGCAATTTGCTGTGGCGAATTCCCAGGAGTCAAATGAGAGCTAACGCTGCAGTGGACAATCTGTCTTGGGTGCGGTGTTGATCAGGAATCCTTTTGTTTTGGGAGGAGAAGTTCAAATTTTGTTGGAGGTTTTCATGTGTCTTATTAATGGATGTCTGCAGTTGGCCCTCCTGGGAGATCTGCCAGAGAGCTGCGAAATTGGTGGGGTTGGACAATAAACTCCTATAGCTATTGTTGGCGTGCGCTGGGCTGCACATGGCAAGGCTAAGGAAATCTGTAGCAGTTACAACTGTGAGTATGTAGCTGGCAGCGGGCAGGGTGTAGAGGCGGGGGAAAGCTGGCATATAGATCTGAGCGCCAGAATGCAGCTGCGGAGCCCTCTGCCATGTGTCTGCCTTTTAATCTCTCTGAATCTCATCCTGCAAGCTGTCAGCCTCCTTGGAGGGGAGGAGAGAGGTGGGACAAAGTGGCCTCCCTTCCCATGGATTTCCAGTGCTGCCGAAATTACCCACTCATCCTATTGGGATGGGATGGATGGGCAGGCGATTTGAGGCGGGAGCATCAGGCTGCGCTGCTGCTTCTGCCCAGTAACACCCCAGACATAAAGAGCCTTGTGTCAGGCTCGATTCAAAGGATTAATTTTTTGGTGTACTCTTTGAATATTGCATTGATGTCTACTTGCCAGGCAGGGCAACGGTGTCTGACAGAGGGAGGACCCAGTTTTTCTGTTGCACGGATAAATGTGAGAATTTACTGGGCATGCCTGGAGCCGGAAGGTGAAAGTTGAAAAGTCGTAATAATCTGTGTGTTATTGGAGTTTGGGCTCAAAGGAGCCTTTTGACAATAAGCGACCGGTTTGAATTGAGTATCCCTGAAACTGGAGGCTGCTGGGCCACCCCGGTGGGTGATTGCTCCCCGCAATAAGGGAAGCGGGTGGGTGGTCCCAGCCCTTGCTCCTGGTGGCACACGTCGGGGTGAGCTCATTAGCAACTGCAGAAAGGTCAGGGACCAGAGAGGAGGAGGAGGGACCAGATTTTTGAAGGTATTTTAGAGACCTGCAGAGGACGTTAGCTTACATCATGGGACTGCGAAAGGCGCCCGATTTCTGCAGGCGGTGAAAGCCCCTCCGTTTGTATGGCCGGGTGCTGCTGTGGTTGGCGAGTGTGGCCCCAACCTCTCCGCACCCCAAGGCTCGGTCCTGGGCACGCAGGGACGCAGCGTACGACCGCGGTGTGTTTGGAGGCCGGCATTGCTGGTTTCACCTTTGCTGCAGCGAACTCTGGATAAATAAAGGAGGTCAGCCCCTCGAGCTATAACCCAGTATCCTCTCACAAGTTTTACATTTATCAGATGAAATAAATAGAAAAATACTGTTCTGGGAGACATTGTGAGGTTTAAAGTGCCTTGCAGAGAGACGCTGGAGCTTTGCGTGAAAAATGCACATCCTGAGCTCCAGTGAACGATCCCTTTGGGACCAGAGCAAGCCCAGATGGTGACTCCTCCAAGTGATTATTTTTCTGGCTTAAGCCTTTCCAGGAATTTGAGTGTGGGCAGGCTGCCAGCGGACACTGGCTGTCCAGACGCTTTAGCAATGTTCCATGTGTACTCGCTGCCAGAGATACCAAAGTCCAGCTGCTGTCCCTGATCTCTTTGTCCCCTTTACCTTCCCAGCCATAATTACACACGCGTGCACGCACGCACGCACTTGGGCGACACGCACACACGTACAAAACAGGAGCAAAAAATCACCTGCTGTTTGGTGTTCGTTTGCCTATCTCGCAAATCGTGATCGACAGCCCTGAAGTTAAAGGAAATCTCGAGAGTCAGAAAAATGACTTGGACCCAAAAAAAAAAGAGCGTACAAATAACAAACCCTGCGGCACACCGCGGAAGGCAGGCGTTCGTCTTTCTAGGACAGCCAGCGAAGGACAGTTTAACCAGGTCTTACACCTCTTGCCTTTGAGACACTCTGTTTGCGCTGTCTCCCTTTTGTTGCTTCCCGAGCAAAATCAGTCCTCTCTTATCTCTGCTGTTGCTGGAACTTGAATTGTGCTGAAAATGTAACCATTTTACTTTTAAGTCTTGAAGGAGAAGTAGGCTGTTTTATGCTGCACATTTACATTTTTGCAATTCCAGTCCTGTGTCTGTTAGAGTTCAAAGTCTCACCGTGAAGTACTGGGGCTTGGAAAAGTGGGACAGGCTGCACCGCTCCACGGCTCTCTCCTCCCTTGTCTCCCTTAAGCTTGTTCCTTCCTCCTGTGCTCTCCAGGAGACTTTGGGCTGGGCAGGCCTTTTGTTACCAGCGATGATGAAGTCAGCCGTGTGAAAGATTTACGCCAAAATAAACCCCCAAACCCAAAAGATTTAATATTTGGTATTTTTGAAGGATGTTAGCTTTGACGTTGGAGGCTACCCCAGACTCAGTTGCTATTTAGCAGAACAAAACCTTTGCTTCAGCTCCCGCAGAGTGAAACTTCACCAGGTTTCATGCATCTCCTTAGTAGTACTTTTGCTGCGGAGAAGCTGAACCCAAACGCCTGGGGCTTTTGGAGCGACTGGTTTGGGGAGCCTGGTTTATCCGTCACAGCAAAAGAGACTGGCCCTGTTTGCTCCCCTGTCCGAGCTCCCTGCTCTGTTGCAGGCAGAGGGGCCAGCCCTCGGCTCCCAGCTTTTTTCCCCAAGGGAGTGTATTTAAATTCTGTGTTTGCAGCTCACATCCATCTCCACGAGAGATCGAAGGGTGTTCCGAGCCCAGCGCGAGCTCCCCGTGGCAAGGGGAGCGGGAGGAGGGCCCCG
>NW_009597870.1:7527-9859 GCF_000690535.1 Cariama cristata | reverse complement strand
GATTGTGAAGCATCGTTGGCCTCTCCAGCGCTCTCAGCCCCCCTTCTCCCCTGCTGATTGCAATCAACACCTCATTCATACGCCTCTGTTTACCAATTTTCCAGGAGGTATCACACTAATGAAGGGAGCCAGGCAATCAAGCAGCCTCCCAGAAGTGGGGAAAAGGAGGAGAGGGGAGGAAGAGAGGCTTACTGCCAGAAAAAAGAGGGGAACAGGCCAGGCAGGGTTGGGAGAAGGGAGGGGAGAGCCAGATGGGGGAGTTCCTGGGGTTCACTCTGCCCTGCTGCCAGCCCTGCATCCCTTCCTGGAGCAGCTGTGAGGACAAAGACGCGGTTTGTTACCTGTTGGGCAAAATCTGCAGCATCCTTGGCAGAGGTGTGGAGGTAATTGTGTACCATGTCGTAGAAGTCGAGGATGTTGGCCACGGCACTGTGAGGAAGGCTTACTGCTTCTGAGGAAGTTCAGGTCAACCTCTGGAGAGCACACCGCTGAGCCCGGGGCAATGGGCTGTGCTCTGCGATGTCTGCCTGATGAATTATAGAAGTGCCACACAACCGAGGGCTCCACAGAGATATTGGAGTTAAAACTGACCAGTGAGTGCCAAACCTTTGGAGCCACCCTCTCGGCTGTCTGCAGGTGGGCATCACCAGTGCTTGCGGTGGGTTTCCAAGTTCCCCTTACCTGGCAGAGCGGCGAGATAGGTTGGATGGTTTGCTCCCTTTTCACTGTGAGGTTTGCAGCATATAGCCATGAGACCCAGAATAAGGGGTACGGTCCTCTGCCCAAAATCCTGCCCTGGCAGGGAGCCAAAACCTCGCTCGGCCAAGGGGGTCCCCGGGCTGCATCCCCATCTGACACAGAGGCTAGAGCCCAGCGGGTCCACGCAGGCAGAGTCGGCAGCGGAGGGGTGGGCCGGTGCTGGATGGAGAGGCCAGCAGAGTGACAGGCAGAGCTGCGTCCCCTCCATCTCCCCATGCATTCAGCTGGCTGATTTATGCAGACCAGGAGTGGCAGCCCCACCGGCCAGAGCAGTTTGGAGCAGGCAGCACCTGGAGTCCTTTCCCAGCTCCCCACCTCCTCACCTGCCCATCAGCAGGGAGGATGACACAGGCACGAGACAGGCAGGGTGCTGGCTGCCCACCCCGGGATCACCCCTCACCGGGGTGCCTTGCTCCCACAGGGTTCAGCGGCAAGAGGAGCTGGGAGGCTGGAGGACCGAGGTCTCTCCCCTTGCCAACACACCAGCCCTTTATAAATAAGCGATAAAGCGTTATCCAGCAGGATTTGCAGACCCCAAGCTGCCCGTAACATGCTGCTGGCAGCCTCTTGTTAAACCTTTTCAAGGCTACGCTTGGGCCCTGCCAGCTGACTCCTCTCGGGCAGGGTCCGGCCTCAGGCTCAGCGCAGATGGGCAGGGGCTCTCCATCACCTCCCGCTGCTTGCTGGAGCGGAGCTGCTGCAGGACAGCTGCCCGTTCCCTGCTTGCTGGCTCACTGCGGCCAGGACTGCAGGTTTATGGATGCTCTTCAGAGCAAGGTCCTCTTTTTCAGAGTAGGAAGTCCCCCAGGGCAGGACTTCCAGCAGTAGCGGACTGGGATCCCCCATGGGGCACTGGGTCCCGAGGGCGGCTCTGGGACCACGCAAGCTGAGGACATCTCCTTGGTAGAAAGCAGAGGAGAATGGATGGGTTACAAGTGGCAATCAGGCAACAAATAACACGGTGGAAGACAAACGTGATTCCAGCCAGATGGAGAAACAGCAACAAACAATCTGTCTCCGGCAGAGGAAGCCCTGTCAGCCCCAGCCGCCAGAGAGAGGGGAGCATCCGAGGGAGCATCCTTGAGAGGAGAGGGGAGCGGAGGCTTCGCCAGGCACCTGGCCAGGTTTGGAGCCTGCCAGGGCTTTGACACCATCCCAAACGAGCCCGCCAGCATCCCACTTCCCAGCCGTGCTCCAATCCCTGGGCGGCTCCCTGCTCCGTTTCCCCCAGGAGCAGCTTTTTGGGGTGCTGCCAGCTGCCTGCATTCCCTCCCTGCCCGCTAAGCCCCTGGCACCGCTGATTGATGAATGGGCTCTCGACATGATTGATCTCTTTGACAGTATGAAACACGGTGATTACCTGGTGCTAGTCGATTTTTCTAAGTGTATCTCACGCAGGCACAGGACATTTGTGCCATTATCATTATTAACTCCATTGTTAGCTACTAATCTATGCAAAGATTTGGGCTGGCTCCTTTGAAGCGCACGAGGCCATGGTTGTGTTCATGCCGGAGACGGACCCTGAAACAGGAAAGGGGATTTTTTTTTTCCCGGCAGGATGCCAGGAGCTCCT
>NW_009597870.1:4612-7472 GCF_000690535.1 Cariama cristata | reverse complement strand
CAGCCCCCAGCATTTCGGGAGCAGAGGCCTTGCTGGAGGGAGCAAGAGGGCGGCAGGAGGGTCCCCAGCTCCCTGGGCCAGGCAGAGACACAGCGGGGGTGCTGGCCATGGCCCCTCCACTGCCCTTCAGCCCTGGGTGCTCCGCATTTCTGGGTGGTGACGGCAAGGTGCTTCAGGAGCTCTGCCCTGTCCACTCCCTTTAAAATCCACCACAGGTCTCAGCTTCCCATTAAAGCCCAAACCTCTTCCTAAAATGTTTTCTCCCCAAATATCTGCCATTTGCCAAATCTAAACTTCAGCCCAGAAACTTAACCACAACAAATGAAACCCAGCAGAGCATAAGGGACCCGACACCGTGAGTCTAAAGCCGTTTGAACCTGCTTTGGCCATCCAACTCCAAACCCAGGGAGGTGAGAGGACAGCAAACACTCTGCCTTTCCCCTCCGGGTCCCCAAATCAGCCCCTGCCAGGGCTGGCACAGCCTTTTGCTCCCAGACAGCCCCCCCGCCCCCACCACACTCGGTATTTTCTCCTTTGAAAGCAGCCATCAGCTGAGACCTAATCAACACTTTTCCAAAGAGGGAGGGAAAAAAGAACCCCAAAACCACCTCCATAAAGGCATTGTAGCTGATGCTCAAGTCAGGGGATCATTTAGGGAATGATTTATTAAAAAGCAAACAGGTAAAAGGGAGATGCAGCCGAGGGGGGAGGCACGACAAAACGGGAGGGATTTAGCAACAAGGCAAAAATAGCCTAAAAATACGGCAAATGAGAAAATAGTGACAGTTGCCATCCCCACAAGGATGAGTTAAAATCCTGGCTGGTGTAACTCAGCAGAGAGTCCGGGAAGCCAACGGAGCTGCAGTAATTTACAATAACTGCTAGTTTGGCTCAATTTAAATAGCTCAGCTTTATGAAGACCAGGGATACGTGTGTGTGTGTACGTGTGAGAAAGAGGAGAGGCGAGTTGGGAAGGTTTTATTTACACTGCAGCTTAGAAGCTGCTTAAACTGATTTGGAAGCAGGTGAATAATTAATTGCATCTTTAAGGAATCGAGCTGTTAATAATACTCCCCACAGTGGCAGTTTATAAATGTTCCTGTCAGGGCGGAACATGGAGCATCACAGAGGGAAGGGGTGGGGGGGGAAGCCTGGAGGAAAGTCTTCCCCCCCCCTCTCCTGCCTGCAAAACGAATTAAAGTTGCCATTTTTTCTGCCATCCAGCTGTTCCTGACACCTGGATGTCAAATCAATATTATAATGACAGCACCAGAGGAAAAAAAAAAAAAAAAGTAAAAAAAAAGTCCTATTACTACATGGAAAATATTTATATTTCCTCCCACTCTCCAGGGTATTGCCTGTTAATTGAGCACAAAGGGTAGGATTTGCCTGGAGCCTGCAGAACCCATTAGAGAAGCAGCCGATAACATTATGATGAAATCAGGGAAATGGATGCTGCAAGAAGAAGGTGGTCCAGAGCGGTGCAGCATTTGGCCCCTCCTGCTGGAGGACGTCCTGCTGCATCCATCTGTCCATCCATCCATCCTCTGGGTGTCCCGGGGGACCCCATCACCGGGAGGTGCTTGCAGAGGGGGGATGCACGAGCAAACGGGTGCCTTCACATCACTTTTGCTGCTTGCTAACGATGCTGCTCCGCTCGACTCGTTCCAACGCCCCGGTTCGTCTCCCCCAGCCAGGCTCGCCCACAGGCAGAGCAGCCAGAACAGCTGGGCTGATGGGAATTAAAAACAGCACAGCAAAAACCTCTGGAGCCCAGAGTTATGGGAGGAATCTAGAGCCTTACGCTTCAGGACAGGAATAAGTCTCTAATAAGAAGTCAGAAGGGAAAAGCTGGGGGAAAAGCTGCTTCCTTCAGGGAACCTTTGACCTTTTGCTGAGAGAGGGATTTGGCTACGTGCAAGCTGAAATCCCCGGTGTGAGTGGCCGCAGCGGGGGGACGGCCTGGCCGGGGCTATTGCTGAGGATCCCCCAGCCCCAGGGGCAGCAGCAGCCCCTCCGCTCCCACCCAGGACGGGTTCGTGGGGACAAGAATCATCCAAGGCTTTGCTCACACTCCCTTTGGGTGTTTTTCTGCCTCCTTATTCCAGCAAGGGACAAACCCATCACTCCTCGTCTCTTCAGTCTCTCAGGCCACATCCCGGGATCTGCATGCGGGGTAAGGGATGGCAAGGGAGTAGGGGATGGCAAGGGAGCCCCATGCTGTGGCTCCCAGCCTCTCCTCCTCTCCCAGTCCACCTCCGACATGGAAAATCGGCATCTACAGAGCCATGATTAATCGGTTTGCTTGAGAGCAGCGGGATTCCCACCCTCATCCATCCCCCCCGCAACAGCCACGTGTGAAGGCTGACGTTAATCAGATAAATTCCTTTGCAGCAGCACCAACAATTTTTCTAAGGCACAGTCTCCCTGGAGCTACTAATAATTACTCCAGACCCAGACATTAAAGCACCACCAAAAAAAAAAAATGGTTTTAATTAAAAAATTAATTTTTCTGACAGACCCACCAATACTAACTTGGAACAGCAGAACATTCACCAGGAGGGAAAGGAGAGGGATGGCAATGACCTGCTCAAAGGCCCCTGCTCAGAAAGGGGCGAGGAAAAGGGTCGCATCCCTCGGGGCTTTGGAGAACCCATCCCCACTCATGTCTGCAAACCCCTCCTTGGGCAGGCAAAGCAGGACCCGGTCCTGCACTGAGTCACCCAGTCATCTCTGCCCACGGTGACTCTCCCCACGCCGGCAGTTTAATTTTATCTTTGCTCGTAAAGGCTGGATCGCTTCAATCTCAGCCCCGCCGTGGCTGCGCAGCTTTACGGCTGGGGTTACTGCCAGGTGCTTT
>NW_009597870.1:0-4600 GCF_000690535.1 Cariama cristata | reverse complement strand
ACAGCCGGGCTCTTGCCTAATTACACGGATTGATTGGGATTGCTCCTCGGTGGGGCAGGGCTGGCTGGGGACCCCAGGGGATGCTGATGGCCAGCAGGTCTCCGCACCCAAACCTCTCTGCCCCCATCAACCAACACCCTCGACAAGGGACATCAGTTTTACAGCAGAAAAGCCAAGCTGGGGGTGAAGCGCTGGGCTTGACCTCAAAAACACAAAGATGAGAGGACATCTCCCAGTGCCCCGCAATTTCCCCACTCTGCACGACGTCTCAAACGGGGCAGAGTTAAGGCGATGCCCGACTCAGCAGCTGCAATCCCAGTTGTGCCTTTCCCAATAAACGCATCTGTGCTGCCAGTGAGGGGATGCGGAGCTGGGCAGGAGCCACATCCATCTCCCCGAGCCCTTGGGAGCGAGACCCTGCTGGCAGGGGGCGCGCCGCCCCCGCCGCGCGCTTTTCTACAGAGTAATTCCCTTCCCTGGGGGTGCCTGAGCCAGCCAGCCAGCCTGGATTTGTTATCCCTGGGCTGGGAGGGGAAAGGAAGGGAGAGGTTGGAAATAAAACATGTCCTCAGTGGAAAAAAATTCAATTTCCTCAAAGGGTTTGTGATGGGGAAAAGGAGGGGAAAAAAAGTGCAGATTCCCTCAGCCTAAGTTTCTGTGGCCGAGCTCAGAGAAGCAGCCCACTGTGGCTGCCCCCGCACCATCGCTCAGCACCACGGTAAGGCAGTGGCCGGAGCTAAAAACACCACTATGATGTTCTGGTGAGATTTGTCACAGCTCCCGAGGTTACAGCCCCAACTTTTTTCTGACTAATCATAGCATCACTTGAGCTCCCTTTCCCTCCACCTGCCTCTCATCCAGGGGTCTCAGGCTCAGGTACCTCCACAGAATATAATGAATCTCTCCCCTTCCACTCACTGGCACCGAGGTTTGCAGAAGAGGGTAATGAACATCTCTATCTAACGGGTTCTGGGGGTGTTTTACACAAGCCTGACGGAGAAACACGGCCCGGCAGCAAGCCGCTAACAAAAGATGCCTTTATTGCAGGAGGATGAAAGGCAGAATGGATCGACGCGGCACGACACTTCGGTGGCAGGGGCTGAGTTAATTGGATATGGGAAAATACCTAAATATATATGTGGGGGCAGAAACAGCCAGGTGCTTGTGCAGGATTGTGTTCAGGAAAAGCCAAACCAATGGACTTACATAAAGATGCTGAGAGCTGATTTCTCAGCTGGCACAAGGCTGTTGGCACCACTGGAAGAGAGGCGCAGGCGAAAAAGCCCCCTAAACTGCTGGAAACATCCCCTCCGCCTTTCCAAAGGCACCATTGCCTCCAGCGATGAGCGTGGGCTCAGGCAAGACCTTCCTCCCTCCTGGCCCAAGAACTCGCTAATGAAGTCAATGAAGTCAATCCAGGAGATCTGGGGAATACAAGAGATTGAATGAATTTGAGGTGCTTAACCCAAAGAAGAGATGGTCAAGGGCAAAACTGAGTCTGCAAATACAAAAGATGACGGCTGCAAAGTGGAAGAGAGAACCCGTTCTCTTCATCCAGTGTGGGGAGGAGAGAAAGGGTTGGGGTAGATGTCAGGAACCCCTTTCCAGCAGCATTGCTGGGGGGGTCTAGACAGCCCCAGTCCCACCTGAGTACTAACACACAGCTTGAGTTGGTTACCCAACAACGGGTAGTTTTTAATGCTGAAAGCTGCATTTTTTGCAGCTGCGACTAGAAGACCAGTTCCCAGGGCACGTGGATTACTGGTGTGCTTTGGATAATTACATCGGGCTATCTCCCCGAAGCATCACACACCCCAACACAGTGGCCTGGCTTCTGTCAGAGCAGGGACAGGCAGAGCGGGGGCAGCAGGGAGGAATATTACTTTATTTTCCATCGACTCATCAAACAGGTGAGCAAACAACCTGCAGAGCTATTACCCTTCATGTACAGCGAGCCAAGATGAACAGTGATTTATCTCAGGCACTTCCCTCGGTAAGCATCCCCCTGCCCGTCCTGGGGGAATGGTGGGTGCTAGAGGAAAGGGAGCAAGGAAACACCCATGGGACTTTGAGAACCACAACTTGTTGCCCCTCACCTTTCTTTGAGGATAATTCAGTGGTTAGAGCTCTTTTGGAGACCTCAGACCCATCACTGCCTTCCCATGCCTCACCTCTGCCTTATTGTGGTGCATTTCCCCTCTTCCAAAAAGGAAAAAGAAAACCCACCCCAACCCTTCAGTCTTTTCTGTGATGAGGAGAAACTGTTTCCACTCATCCGAAAGCCTTCAAAAATCAATATGTAATCTACCTGTAATAATCTCACACTTAAGGAAATTATTTCAAATCACACCTATTTGGGGAGACGGTGATTTAGACTGGCTTCCCCCAGGGATTGCTGTTCCCGTACACATGTGGCTCAACGCCGCGAGCAGCAGGTTGATGGAGCAGAGCAGCCTGCTTCACCCCACCAGGGGGTCCCCAAATTCACCCAGCTCCCACCAGGCTGTGGCCCCTCCGCTGAGCACGCCTGCGCCAGCACGTGGCTGGGTGACTCCCCGAGAACCCCAGTTTGAGTTCAAGCATTGCTCTCCGCGGGGATGGAAGAGAAATCTCCCTGCTGAATAAATGGGGAGAAAATGGTCCTTTTTTGGTAAAAATCAGAAGCCAGCTTCAGCACCTGTCTGAAACACACCATTGAGCAGCACTCCCAGCACCAGAAGCGGGTATCAATTAGAAAAATAAAAAAGAGAAAAGCTCACTTGAGATGGTTTAAAGCCATAAGGAATGGTGTGTGGATGTTTTCCTCCCTCTTACAGCACTTAAGCCCCTCTCCTGCTCCTCTTGAGCATCTTTAAGCTTTTTCTCAGCACTCGCCAAAGACAGAGGCTCATGAGACAACGAACCCAAGCCAGGCGGGATCCTTTGGCGTGTTCCTGCTTCCCTGGGCAGGAGGGACAGCGGGTTCTCAGGCACACAAAGGCGGGCAGTAAGAGCTGGGCGCTTGGTAGAAATCCAGCCTCTATTTTTAATGACTGACGGCATCACCGCCGACTCCTCTCGACAAGACGAGATTATTCCTCAGAGCAGAGCATCTTCTAGTAATGCACCGCATCGGGCAAGCCTTTCAGAAAGGGCAGCCGAGCATCCTTAGTGTGTTTTGAGGGCAAGAGAGCGGCTTTGATGGCGTTTATGCCGGCATCGCTGCCTGCGCCGGGCTCTGCCCACATCCCCAGCTCCTCTCGGGGAGCACCCCGCACTCCACAACGATGTATTCCACTTGGTCATCTCCACATAGGGCATCCCAAAGGGGATGAAAAGAAGCGCCAGTGACAAAAGAACCACTGTGCTGGGGAAACTGCGACTGTACTGGTAAAACTGAGATACATAAATACCCTGAGCTAAAGCTTTCTCAAAGGTGAAATTAAAAGCAATGTGAAGAGACCCAGCTCTAACCTCTGCCCTCCCCTGGGGTCTCCTCCCCAGGCAAAGATTTCCCCTTCGCTGTCACAAAGCAGCACGTTTGCAACAGAATATCTTCCCTTGGAAGAGAAAACGCTCCGTAGCATGGCGCAACCGCGCCGGGGAACCTCGCAGGGAAGGGGTTGCCCTCACCATTGGGGTGCCAGCACCACCAAGATGAATGCAGCCCCTCGCTGGCCCCAATTTCTGCTGACACTGGAGTTCCTTAGCATCTCCACACACACTTTTTTTTTTTTTAGTACCAGGCGCATTTGCAGTAAAAGACTGCTGATTTCTTTGGCAATCACCTGCTCCTTGGCAGCTAGGAGCTTTCAAAGTGCTTCTCCGATGGCGCGGCAGGCAGAGCATCGTTCGGCCGGCATCACGGGGGGCGGCGAGAGGCTGGGGATGGCCTGGGCAGGAGCAATGCCAGCCCTGGGCTCAGCCCCCAGCACCACCCCACCAGATTGCCCTGCTTGTTTTCCCCACAAAGTGCCAACAGAGAGGGAAAGAACCCAAATCCTCGGATATAAGTTTGGCTCCAGCTCTCGCCCACCTCACAGCTGGCCGTGCCTCTCCTGGCTCCAGCTCCGGCCGATTTCCAGGCCTCCGTCTCTTCTTAACACGTATTTTTGTTCTGGACCCTTGAAATTAAATGCCGTTAATTTACTTTGCAGAAAGCTCTGTATCCTGCTTGTACTTCTCTGCCAGCTGTGACCTCATCCCCCAGTGATTGGATTTGGGAGTAAATTAATAGACCAAGTCCATTAATTAATTGCAACTAACTTGCATGGTGAACTGGGCCTCTCTCTCATGTGCACAAACTGCCCAGGAACCGCTCCAGATTCCTGCTCAGAGAGCACTTACTATGTTTTAATTTCAGCTGAGTGCTTTGGATAAACACTTTCCAGCGCATAGACTCTTAGCAAACAGCCAACCTTTAATTATCCCCTGCTCGGCTCCTGTATCTGAACCCCAAAATAAAGGGGGAACCTCAAAAGCAGCATCCCCAGGCACCAAAGCTTCTATAGCCAAGGATAACGTCGAGCATCGCAGAGGTGTGTTTGTAGATAGGAGTGAGCGGAAAGCGAACGCTCCAGCAAAATCTCTAAACACTGCACATATATTTTCGGTTTATTTG
>NW_009597869.1:0-15938 GCF_000690535.1 Cariama cristata | reverse complement strand
GGCTGTCACCAATCACCTCCTCATTTTCCATCTGCCTTAGTACAGTTTCCAGGAAGATCTGTTCCATGATCTTGCCGAGCACAGAGGTGAGACTGACTGGCCTGTAGTTCCTTGGGTCTTCCTTTTTCCCTTTTTAAAAATGGGGGTTATGTTTCCCCTTGTCCAGTCAGTGGGAACTTCACCAGACTGCCACGACTTCTCAGATATGATGGATAGTGGCTTAACCACTTCATCTGCCAGTTCCCTTAGTACCTGTGGATGCATCTCATCAAGTCCCATGGATTTGTGCACCTTCAGGTTCCTTAGATGGTCTCAAATCTGATCTTCTCGTACAGTGGGCAGTTCTTCATTCTCCCAGTCCTTGTCTTTGCTTTCTGCGACTTGGGTGGTGTGGCTGGAGCACTTGCTGGTGACGACTAAGGCAAAAAAGTAATCAAGTACCTCAGCCTTCTCCGTGTCCTGGAGAAACCAGGTCTCCCCTTTCCTTCCAGAGACGGCCCACACTTTCCCTAGTCTTCCTTTTATCACTGACGTACCTCTAGAAGCTTTTCTTGTTGCCCTTGATGTCCCTGGCCAGATGTAATTGTATCGGGGCTTTAGCTTTCCTAACCTGATCCCTGGCTGCTCAGACAATTTCTTGGTATTCCTCCCAGGCTCCCTGTCCTTGCTTCCACCCTCTGTAGGCTTCCTTTCTGTGTTGGAGTTTGTCCAGGAGCTCCTTGTTCATCCATGCAGGTCTCCCGGCGTTTTTGCCCGACTTCCTCTTGCTTGGGAAACTTCCTCTTTGTTGCGTGTCTCTGTCATGCTCGGTGCTGGGAGAGGAGGACTTGTTAAGGTTGTCAAGTACCATTCACGAATTTATGCCTGTGGAGTTGTTCCTCCTGGAAGAGAACCAAATAACTCATACTTTTTGAAAATTGCTTATGACAGCTTTTCAGTCTGCTTCAGGCTGGCTCTCAGTGATGATTTGTATTTTCATATACGCCTCATACGTTAAGAAATTTACACCTGTCAGGTCCTGACAGAGTGTCTCCATCTTCAACCTTTTCAGGGAAAATTCTCTGCTTGCAGACATTATCCAAGTAAGTTTCTATCAGAATTCTGTGTGACATAACAGGTGGAGGTATAAGAAACATGCAGCAGACAAGCAGAGAATTTTAATGAGAGACAGGGACTTCTGCGCTAGCATAAAAGGGATGGAAATTACAATACTGATCCCTGACACTTTAAACTGCAGATGAAGCCCATGGGTAATTGTTAGGAGAAGACAAAAATGCAGGTTACAAAACTTTCTTTACTACTCAGGCTGACATCAGAATTTTTATTTCTATTTAAGGAATCAGGCTTGGGGTCAAAGCAAGCAGCTCAGCGAGCCAGAGTCCTCACGAAGAAGCAGGAGGATGGTCGTTCCAGCACAAGAAAGGTTTGCTCCCCCCAGCCACAGTGGGGGGAAGAGAGGCTGCAGCGTGCGGGGGCTGCAGGGGACCCTCGGGCACAGGACTCCCTCTGCGTTCAGCCAAGCCCTGACCTGAAACTCCCCCAGAAAGCTGACACCTGGAAAGACACTTAATACTTATCACAAAAATACTACACTTTTGAGAACCCTTCAGAAAAAATGTGAGCTTTGTGGTTGAGGTTCAGTGCTATGTTAAGTAACACAGTGCTAAACCCAAGCATTTCCGTGAGAAGACACATTAGCAGTGCTGCCAGCTCAGACAACACACGCTCGCCACGTGGCCAGCAGCATCCTGGCACAGCAGCTCCTTCAGCGGGGTCACACGTGCCCACAAATCCTTCCCTTCACCTCGCCCTTCCTCCAGCCCCAGGAGGTTTCACTCTGCAGCTGTGCTCCACAGACTTCATCTTCACAAGGGAGATGCAGCCACAGGAAGGCAGGGCATGACACGGGCAGGAGGTCTCATCGCTGCTTGTGTAAGAAAAGTAGCACGGGGTGCCTGGGCGAGCCTGTGCCTCCACAGTGGGGGATGCCGCATGTCAGAGGCTGACACGATTTGGGCTGGTAGTGTGGGGAAGGGAAGCGAGCGTCCCTCAGGGTTTGTTTCCGACTCCTTTGAGCGCTGGTGGAAGGCAGACCCAAGGCAGGATGAGCAGGGAGGGCTCCCTCCTTCCCTCGCCCCTTGGCAGCAGAGGGATGAAGGGGAGTCAGCAGCGCTGGCACTTTTGTTACGATCCATTCACCAGCCGGTAAAAGACAGAGCACTCATCCTGTTCCCCTGTGCCCCCCGCACCCCCTCTCACTCCACTGAAAAAGAATTCGGGGTCAAAAACAAAAGGAAGAAGATGCTGCAGCTGGCCAGGACCGCGGGGCAGCACCATGCCTCTCCTGGCCTCCTCCCCGGGAGAGCAAACATTTGTATTCTCCCTAACGTCGTAAGGCAAGTCATCCCACACCCGGCCCCGCCGTAACTAACCCTAGTAGCACTGCTGGGCAGTAATACTCAATTACCACTGCTTTTACAGTTTAATAAACGGTTGGATTACCAATGCTAAAAAGACACAATTTGTCAACTGTAAATTAATGTTATTCAAATTAACTTTGGACCATAAAGAGGCCTTTTAATGTCACTCATCCATTCAACATCTACTGCCCCTATTTTGTAACTAACATGCAAACTGCTGAATTATTGGATTTCTTCAATATTTTTAAATTCTTTATTACTTGGTACCTTCTGTCGTACTTTAATAATCTATCATGCCCAGCTCTTCCAAATAAAGGTTTCTGTTAAAAGAAAAGGCCTGTTAACCCCTGAACAGATTAATTTTCCTCCTTGTGCAACTCTTACTGCAAGCCTCTCTCCTCCCTCTGATTACAGAAGGCACCAAACCTCTGATACGTGTATTAGCTCTTCAACCGCCTTCTTTTGCTTAGGCAAGACGTGCAAGACTGCTACCTTCCAGCAAGTTGTAAAGGTAACTACAACATACATGCACACGCTGCTGGAGCTGGAGGAGGCGCTCACATACTTGCTTGAAAGTTTCCGAAAAGGTCACTTCAGCCCCAAAGGCAGCCAAACCAGCCCCACGAACGGCACAGGCAGCCGCAGCTGGCATTATCTTTCCAAAAGGCCACTTTTAGGTTCAGGCTACTGAATGCAGACTTCAGCTTCATTTCATCCAAAAATGCTTAACAAACATAAACTTTCTTTGTGTGCAAAGATTTCCCCAGTTAATTGCCACATTTAGATAGCCTTTTTATGAAAACATTGCTTTACCTAACTGGAACAGCATTTCATCACATGCAAAAGGAAGCATCTCTTCCAGGGTTCATTTTTCTTTTAAAAACCTCACAGAAGCGTAGTTTTATCCTTAAAAGATGGCAGTTGCCAAGTAATGACATAAGGGGTGATACATATCTGAATGCATGCACAAACAAATACAAAATTATATCATCCTGTATCAAGTAACTGTTTGCAATTAATGTGATTAAAAATTCACAAGTATTTGCAAGTGGAGACCGACTTTCTATTCAAAGATACAGCAGTCTGAAGCTATGGCACAGCTGATGAACACCTGCTTTAATTCTATATACAGCATAAAGCCTAATCTTTTTGTCATTCTTGCTTATCTAGGGGAGCCTCACCGCAGGATTCAGGGACATCCTGACATAGAGGCTGGAAGGAAAAGGAGGAAATCATCTGCCTGGCCTGTTTGTGCTGGGCCAGGAGGAGCTGGACCCACACACACCTTCCCCGGTCCTGACCCTGGTGTGAAAAAACGGGAAAATATTTTTAAATTGGCCTCAATACCCTGCAATGAAAAAACCCGATGAAGGCAAAAAGACATGAAAACAAAATAAGGCAAGCAATAGAAGAAGTGTGAGCAAGTACCGTGTGATTTTATCCACTTTTTTTTAAACTGACTTCTTTATTTGTATTGGGAAAAAGAATGAAACTCCCTGTTAATGTCATAAGTCGGCAGTACTACACCCGGGAAAGGCCCAAACACCGTGAAGAGGAAAAAAAAATTTAAAAATCCATAAATATGCAAGGGAACTGAGTGAAATGAAAAATACAGGTAAAATACAAAACGAGAGTAAATGCAGCTATGGTGAAATCAATTGTGGCTGAGAGAAAGAGCCAAATGAAGAAAAGTGCATGAGACACTTCTGACACAGAAGGCAAACGTGAGTGTTGCAAATGAAGAGATGGTGAGTGAGAGCAGCTAACTGGGCATGCTTGTTATGTAGGAGGCCAAAAATCCACATTGGTCACCATTAGCGAATGACTGGTGCACATTCACGTCATCTCAACATTCACTTTTTAATAAACTAGTATCTCTTTCAAACACTGAAAACTTGCCTCTGATTTTTGAATAGAGGCAAGCTTCCTTTCTGCTCCCAAAACACCGAAACCAAAACCTCTACAACAGTTGCAGTGCAGCAGTTTGAGAGCGGTCAGTTCACCGACGCAGACTGAAGGGCACTCTGAAGCCATCAGGGTGAAAGGCAAGATGTAAATATAGCTTGCATTTTTTGACTCAGTCTACACAGATTTAGATCAGCCAAGAGATTTAAGGTAGCTCTTTGTTTCGCTAGGACTAAACCCTCAGGTCCTCCATTCAAGTATCTCCACTACTTTGTTACTCGTGCTCAACCGCTTCATGACATCGTGTCTGGAATGAGACTCTGAAATCCACAAGCATTAACAGGTTTTCTTTAAGGTTATCCCCCCCCCGCCCCCCCTCCCCCTCATTTAAATGTAATGGTGCTTCTGAAGGTTTTGGTAACTTAAAAAATATGAAGGCAGGCAGCAGTTTAGCAGTAGTTGATTATTCCTCCTGTTTCTATTCAATTGATTCCATCAACCAATAAACACTAGCTGAAAATTATCTCGGCACAAGAAATCCACTGCTAAAAGGGGAAATGAGAAATAGCAATTTATTTCAGCATAGTATCATTAATTACCATAAACTAATTCAAAATGTGGGGGTTTGTTTTGGGTTGGTTTTTTTTTTGTCAACCAGCCTACCAGACAGCTGAGTAGGTTTGAACAGAATATTGCCCCAACGCCAAAAACCACGAACAACATCTTTCATTAGTAAGCTTATTAGGCGAGTAACTGGAAGAGAAGAGCAATCCAAATCAGTGCTGTAAGCATCCCAATTGACACCTGTTTCCCTGACGGAAAGCAACTTGTTTTCTCCCAAAGCCACGAGGGCTCTTCGGGCGGCAGACAGAGCCGATGTGCCCTGGGGACTGCCGGCTCTCCAATGCAACCCAAGTAAAGCACCTCGCGCCCACACTTTTGTTCCCTCCGTTTCCTTGCTGAACTGCCCTTGACCAACAGGCTATACCACAGCCTTACAACTGGATGCCTGAAATCGAGAGGTGCTGGCTTGGTAACAGGCTCCACAGTGCCCGTAAGTGGCAAACGGCAAACGACAGACACGTAGTACCTCGAAAACACAGCGTGCCAAAGGAGCACCCTCCAGCAAGACCGAGAGCCAGCGCCAGCGTTGCAGCAGGGAGCTTCCCCCGTAGCCACCGCCATGCCCGCAGCCTCCCAGCGAGCCTGGCCCCGGCAGACCCCGTACTGCCCTGCTCAGCCTTCTTGCAGAGGAACGCCTTCCAGCAGCAGAAAGAAAGGCTGCCCCATGCCGTGCTCCTGTAAAACGCGACGCACTAGGCATCAGCGGCACGAGGAGACTGTTTTACCGCAGCTTGAAGTACCCTCATTAGTAAATCATCAGCATCCTACTTCTTCACACATAAGTGGTTGCTCCTCATTAACGTGCCACTGTGGTGCTACGCTAACAGAAGGCGGGGGAGAAGCTGTCAGTCCAGCTGCAACAGGCACGAGATGTGTATGCTCACAACGGGTAACCTGCAAAATAAGGGGGATATTTGCGTGGTCAATTCGTGTGCTGAAAATGGGAAGTCTGATTCACCACTTTGCATCTCCAGTGTTGTGCCACCAAGACCCACTGGGAAGTTCTCCTAGACCACACTGCCTAAATTCCACTGCAACGCTGCAGTTTCACAGGTTATAAAATCTAATGGACAGTTTTGGTGAAAGATGAAGAAATACGGACACAATGATGACATATCTGCTTCCACCTTTTGTGGTATTTTCATCTTTTGAGTAAAATTGTCAGAGTTGGATGAAACGTATTACAACCCAGGAAAGGGAAGAGCGAAAATACTGTAATATGGCAGGGGAAACCAGCACAGGACTGCCAGTACTACTTCAGGATTAAGTCTTCAAAGGCAAATAAGTGCACAACTCAGGATATTCCACATTTATCCATGTCTAATAGCGTCAGTGTCCATCGTCCTCCTCAGGTCAAAAATGCCATGGGGATTCTTCACTTTTTTTCCGGCAGGATTGGTTGCAGCATTTTGTCTGTTCTTCATGATTTCCTCAAAAAGATTTATAGCACAACTCGCTCCCTGACAGATATAAAAGTCTTTTCATTGAAGGTGACACGGAGTTTTACGAGCAGGAAGAAACTGCCTCTGCTTTGTCATATCTGGACATTCATTTGAGGGCTACACAGCCTGTTCTTCTTGCCTGTGTCAAGAAGCTAAAAACCTGAAAACTAATTATATGGTCCCTAACAAAAAGATCTCAAGCATCTGGAAGAATTCTTGAGATCCTCTCTCTCTGCCCTTAACATCGAACAAGGCTACTAACATGGATCAGCCTTTATTCCCTTCCTTGAACGTCACGCCATTGACACCGCACTGCCACACAGCTTTAGCAAACGGAGCGGCAGCAGGGTGTACAGCGAAGGCCCTTCAATCCCCGGAGGACTCCAACCACCCACCTGCCAGAGGAGAACTGGAAGGTCTCCCTGCTGAGGGCCAGATGCCCTCAGGGACAGCAAGCCCTGCTCTCATGGCTGGGTCGACGGCCTCCCCGACGTGAGTCCCCGTTCACCGCTGCCTCCGCAGCCAGGCACGCGCGGTACCTTCGCTGCTCCTCCTCCTGACTTCCCAGAGAAGCGACAGAGAGGAGCTGACAAGCCAGGGAACGGCAGAAGAATTGCTCCAGTTTGGGGATATCAGCCTCGCTCAGTCAAAGAGCGCTCGGCAGGCACAGCTCCTGGGGAAGGACAAATGATTTGGGGTGTAATACCAGACTGCTGCTCCTCCCAGGACAGCCGAGTATTTGGAAAGCAAAATACTAGACCCTCTAGGGTTGAAGAAAGAGCAGAAGGAGAAAATAGTAACATTTTCCCTCTCTCCTAGGAACCACGGTGGGGCTAACTGTCCTAAGTCTGCTGAAGTATACAACATCGTTAGCTATGCAGAGGAGTCCACAAACAAAAACTTAATAGAAACTCCTGCACCTGTCTTACTCCTTAAAATGGAAGCAGCTATTCAGATTTGGTCTTTCTTAGCAAGCTTTTTGACTGCTCTAGTCATTAGAAACTTTATTTCTCTGCCTAGCACGTGCCTAGTAATTTTTTTCAAGCCTCAGGACAGTACAAATGCGTCCGGTGGAGATCTTCACATGGTCGAGTTACACCTACCGTCTTTTCAGGAGATGAGCAGCGAGGCTCTCTTCCTCAGGCAGAGCGCCGCACAACGGGGTTTTACAATCAGATATGCCCAGGAGAAAATACAGTGTGCAAAATACAAATGGGTAAGAGTTTTCCCCTAACAGTGGTAAGTACAGTGTAAAAAAATGCCATGTATTTAAAGGTAATAAAGCAATCATGATCAAGATGCCTGTGTCTTTAGTCATACTTATTTTAATACTTTGCCCTGATTGAAATTATAATCTTATTTTTGAGGCTGATCCCTGTTTATAACAAATGAATCAATCTTCTATTCATTCAATCTAAAATGGACTTGGTAATTGTTAACAGGAGATTCAAAGCAAACAGCAAGATGTCATTTGTCATTTCTCTTTTCAGCACCAAACAAGTGGCTGGCAACTGAGAAAATGGACGATACAGAGCGCCGGCACTGGCTTCTCTCACACTTCTGGCCCTTACACAACAGTTGCTTTCCGATTACGGAACTGCGGACTGCAAAAATAATTTGCCAACCACTTCTGAAATTCTTCTTCCAAAGCTACTTGCCACTTTTCTTTCTAATATATTTTGAATTAAATAAGTCGGGTTCTTAATACAATTTAAAATTGTAAGTCGTATCTTTTTGCTAAGAAAGCAAAGAAGCACACGCCTAAAGGTTACCAATGAGCATTCCCATCCCGGTAAAAAGAAGACATACTATCTACATTAAGCTAACTACTGACAGCAGACATTTTCACGACAATATTTTCAGAGAGATTCCCCCCGCCCCTGTGGCAAGCTTCTCTGGTCACAGAATCTTTCTTTCACCAGACTAATATTTAAGCTTCTATCTTTCTTTGTCTGCTATTTCTGCTCTGTCAAACCTAGTAATACCCATTTTATTGCTAAAGTCTTATAAAAAGAAACAGGTTACCCAAAAAGGAAACATTATGGTCTATTCCATTAAACACAGTAAAACTTTAAATCTCACATAAAAATAGGTCATCCAATTACATGGTAAAAGCGACATTTTTTCATTGTCCAGTACACAATATATTTACAGGAAAATTACCAGAAACCCCTCAGCTGTATCAGATCTGAACCTTATATTTAGATGCAGTCATATATTACTGCTGATAATGTGATGTCAGTGAATAGATTGGAATTTTTCACTGTCCTTTATCAAGATAAATTGTTCTGTCAATAGCAAATGGCTGGCAAGTATTAACACTCTGCACACTATATGACTTTTCATTCCAAGCAAAAATTGTATTTAATGCTTTTGCACAAAATCTATGGCCGTGACTATCCCTATTACCTACTTAACTACCTTTTAAGAGGAGGATTTATTTCTGCAAATTAGGATCTAGGTAACAGGACGGTACCATGCATCATAAACTTTAAGTCAATACAAGGCAGGACACTTGCAGTTCGAATGGGGAAATACCTTTCTCTCATCACTCGGCCATCCAATAGCCTGACCAAGCTGCGGTGGGAGCAGCTGCTCAGAGCAGAACTTTATCTTGGCCTTCTTCCACCTACACCGCCACCGCGTCCCACAGTAGCAATTTGCTCATTGGCCTATTACTTTCAATAGGTATTCCAGTAATTGGCTATTTCACACTTGCAAGGCTTGAACTGGCAGAGTGCAAAGGGCAGGCAACCAGCCTGTCAGGGTCCTGCAAGCCGGTCGTCCATCAATTACCATCAGCTTTTACAAGAACGAGCAAATGCTCTGAAAGCTTGTTGGCTTGGATCAGCCTTGCTGTGAGCGTAATCCATCCCCAAACCACGTTAAATTCCTATCTGAAGGAGAAGGAGGTTGCTATGGAGTGAGTAACGTGTCTGCTGGTTGGCACGTGCTGGGGCGGGAGGCGGCGGGAGGGACGTTGTTGATTATCCGGGGGATTGTAGCTTCTGCTGGGTTCTGTGGACACCTGCTGTCCTACACCCACTCCCTTTGCCAAGAAACACTCAAAGCAGACAAATACAGTTTGTTTTATAAATTATGACTTCAAAGAAAAAAGGTCCTGCCTATGGCAGCCTGGAAAGGCTGGGCACACCTAAGCCTCTGGTATATGAGGCAAATTGTTCTACATCTGCATTTATGATAGAGGAACACATCTGGAAGAAAACCAGGGTTAAAGCATTCAGGTAGGTTAGAAAGTTATAGCGATCATAACAGTGATCAATTTTCTGCTTTAACCCAATAGTCTAAGAGGCTCCAGTTGCAGCCAAGTTGGATCCGAGCTCTCGCGTTTCCTGCAGCATTTTATTCTGCATCTTGCCATGCCAGGCTTTTTCGTTACCACTGTTTAAAAAGCAAGAAGGCATACAACATTTTTGCCAATCTTATTTCCTGCTCACTAGATGTCCTAATTCTAGGTAATACCATTTAGCATAAGGTAGTTGGGGCTTATTATCTACCAGCTTCTTGCACAAACAACCCAGACAACTCCTTCCCAAAGGCCAGTTTGATCTGTTGACCAGCTAATTGACAAAGTGGTCTCTCATCTAGCAATTACCTGCCTTGAGCAAAGTAAACAAACCACAGATTTTAAAAAATAAACAAACTCATCTGTTATAAGTGCTAACAAAACCCCAAGTATTTAAAAAAGATGATAAAAAAAAAATCACCTATACGTTAAGAGCAAAGTGATTTAGGAAGCTGCTAAGGATGTTCAAAAATCAATTCCAAACTTCGAGAGGACATGACTAAGGCTCTTAATAAATCCACCTCCAAATGGATCTAAGAGTTATGCACCCTCACTAGTTGAATAAATGAAGTGACACTGAAGCATATCTAATTGTAATACATCACAAGATAATCTGTCAAGCCCCAAGTGTTCAGGTCCTGTCACCCTTCTTCATCCATTATTTATACACAGCCTTCATTGCCAGTGAAATCCCTATGAAGTATAGCTTGGCATCCAAATGCAGCCGGTTCAGCCACTTAGCAGCTACAGTCAGGAATCAAACCCATACAAACTCTCCAAAATAGCTGCTATTCTGCTGGAGAGAGGGTTCAGAAAGCAACAAACATGCAGAAGCCACAACCGTTTTCTGCTCAGCTTAATGCACTGAAGAGCTACCCAGCCCCGTGTCTTTGCAGCGGACACTGTGGTATGCCCTGCCGCCAAAGCTTGCTGTATATCCATTTCAAGATGCTGTCTGGGGCCCCTCCAGGCTTTATTTCTTTATCCTGTTTTAGACAGAAAGGTTCTCCTAGAAACACATCTCGGTGCTCTTAATAGCATCTGCTGTGATAATAGGCAAGCAAACTAATGGAGCAGTGCAATATTTTTTACTCCAAACTTGCCAAAGATGTGTGAAGGGCAAACAGTTGGACATATTTACATACGTTCATGATCCAGAAAGTCTCAGTTCACCAGCTGCTGCAGCAAAGGCAATCCTTCCCTCTTAGCCCGCTCAGCGAGCACAGCTCTGCTTCGCATCCTGCTGAGAGTGATGGGCGGTTTGCGGGGGAAGCCTCCAGAGCCATAGCTGGGCTGGGGAGTTTTTGCTGACTCTCGTTTTAGTAACTGAAGTCGCAAATTCTTCATCACCACTTTATTGCAGAAGAAACAGGGGTTCCTGCCCTTGTTCCTCTTCTTCCCCCAAGACACATACAAACACTCCTTAAGTGCGAGAATAAAGGTGCACATTTCACGGTCCTTAGCGATTCAGCCCGGACCTCTGCTTAACTCACAAGGCTGCAATGACAACCCCAATCTGCTTCAGGCATGCAGTGCTAGAAAATTAAAGGTCCTGTAAATTACACGGCTATATTCCTCCCACAGCTCAATTAAGGGCTTTATTATTTGTCAATAAAGTACCAAATAAAAAAGGTATCCTCCAGATAAGGCAGCTGTTGCCATTTGGCTCTGGTGAGCCTCTATTTATGTTCCATAAGTTTGCAGCATGAAAGTTGCTGATAGGCCACGTGCATTATTACCAGATGCCCCATGGAAACTGCTTCTGTCCCCAGGGCCAAGTCCTCAATAGCACATGTCTTCTCCAGTAGGCAAGCAGTCTATTCACATGCCGCACGATTCCTGTTATCGCCTTCTGCCTTTGTAGCTCTGAAACAGCAGACGCCGCCTCCCTGTTAACACAGCATCCTCCAGCAGCCACAGCCCCGTCCTGAGCTGGTACCTGCTCCGGCTGCCTCTTGGTACAACGGCTGGTATGTTCAGGGGTGGCCAGAGATACCAATAAGATTTTTCCCCTGTATACTCAAAAAGAAACAGGACCAGACCTCCGACCAATACCTTCATCCTGCTGGGAGCTGCCATCACTCATCCCTGGGCTAAAAGGGCTGGCTGCTGCTGTCCCTCATGCCCCTATTCCCTACCAGCTGCCCAGCAGTAACCCTGCGCAGAGCTGAAGCCTCTCTCTTCCTCATCACTCCATCTGCACTGACTTAATTAAAACATGATTTCTTTTTTTTAAAGAAATTGTAAATAATTGTAATTGAAATTTAAAGAAATTGTAAAGAACAATGGCTTATGGGCTCTTACTACGGCTGTATGTTTTCATCCCTAACAAACAGTAACAGCCCTCAGGAAGCAAGGCATTAAGACATCAACACAGCACTCCCATGGCTTAATGTGCATGATTCTCTCCCTCAGCTTTTTTAATTTCAGGCACTTCCTACTTCCTATTTGGGCTTCTGAGTGATACGAGTGTGTAATTAGTGAAAAAAGACATTAACACCTACAAGGCACTCTTCAGACATCAAAAAAAAAACACCACAAAACAAGCTATGCAATTCTGCTTGCTGTTTCTTGTAATTACAACATTAATTTCTTACTTTTGGGGAAAAATAAAATTCCTGTATTTCACAGATGATGGCAGAGCTAAAAATTAATCTAAGACGATAATGCTACATGAAAATAAAAACCTCTTCTCATTGAATTTCAAGGACTCTTCTGTTTAACTAGCTTCAAGAGTCCTTTTTTTGATCATAATAAAATTATTTGCCATATGGTTCAGATGCTTGTGATCCTCTCTCAATGAGAGGATTATGCATGAGATATAATGCCTACTGTAGCTGCAGCCAAGCACACAGCTGGCTCTGATAATGCCAACAAATGGCTTCATCTATCTCAATGTCACGTAGGAGCTGGTGCGATGTGAATCAGCCCAGAGTACAATTAAAATCTACATCATCTGTGAGAAAGGTGATGGAGGTTCTGACATCAGAGCTGTGCCAGATTCATCCTCTTTCCATTGCAACAGAAGAAACATGTTGTCCCTTTCACCCCGTCACACTAATGATGTGCTTTGCACATCCCTTCCTGTGCACATTAAAGGTAGTAAATCAGGGAGACTCCTATTTAAAAGCTTCACCTTTATCTGACATTCAGTAACGAGAACAATTTCTAAATTTAAGTTAAGTGTATTCCTTGTTCCCCTCTCTGTGATGAGATAATGCCATTTGAAGTCTGCCAGTGAAATATGCATAGAGGAGTTTATGATCCATATGGCCCCAAATTGTGACAGTATGCAAGAATTTCCTTGTTTTAGTTCCACAATATTTAGTCACACTAATAAAACCAGGCTTGCACATCCATTTCTTCGACCAAACCAAATTTTAATGCAAAAAATAGCCATAATTCACAACAAACAAGCTTGATATCAAGACACTGATGAACCTCCTCTTTTAGGGTTTTAAAGCTAGTGGGGGACTTGTGCAATGATTTTATTTTACTGTTATACTCATTAAAGGGAAAACCCACAAATATGTTTTATTAGCATTTTCAATGACTTAACGTAAATATAAAACATAATTACTTATGCCTGGCTCTCAAATTTTACTACAAGCCAGGGTTCCGTTGAAATATTTTAAGCCTCTGGACATCAGAAACGTAAAAGCTTGTCTGGTGGAACATGGCAAGACACTCGCTAAGGCTGTTTTCTCCATTCTGTCAATTTAGCTGCATCAGTTTGTGTGGCACAGTGCAAATGGTATTGCTAATCAATGCAGCGTAGGCACTGGAAAATGAAGATAGGCGGTTTTACACTCACTCGTGATCTTTAGTGGGTTTGAGATGTAATCAAAGTCTATTTAAAAATCTTTAATCACACAATATACATGCAGACTGTTTTCAACTATCTCCTGGTTAGGACTTAAGCCAAAGTCCCAGTGCATGCCCCTTAATTACACTGATAAACGTATTTTTAAATACTTGTGTTTCGTACTAAAGACAAAATACATCGCATTTGACTTTCCACTGCGTTATTCTAGCTTAATGCCATTTGCCATAACGGTGTTACACTATGATAAAACTGATGACATGCAAGTATTAAATTATTACATCATGCACCAACATCAAAAATCTAAACCTGGGAACGTAACACTGAGCCTCTCTCCATATGAAAACTAGCACCTTGTTGCTTTCTGTTAAGCAGTCAATGATAATGGAAGGCTTTGCCTACACACCAGCCTGCACTTCTGTAACAACATTGCTCTATTAAGTTGATTTAGACAAAATGACAGCAACATCATCTTCCACAAGAGCTTACATGGTACAAACTTTGGAGAAACATCCAGGTGACATAAAAATCTACTGTTTAATACAGCAACAATTACAACACTTAAATTTTAAAGAACTAAATCAACTCAGAGTTTCTAAGGAATCCCTGAGAAAGCAGATGTCTCTAACCTTAGCAATATAGTCCTTGCAGTTCATATAAAATGTGATTGCTCCCAGGGAAAAAAGAAAACAAAGAAGAAAATCCAAGCACAACTTTTACTGCACTTGCTGTGTCTGCCCATATCTAAACTTACTGAGCTACAGATAAATTAAACAAAAAGCTGGGTGCCAAGACTTTATGCCTCATTGAATAAATGTTTGTTCTCTCAGCCTTCACTCTTGTATTTTTTTCCTCCCCAAATAATCACAGCTGGTAACCGCATAACAATGCGCCCATTTATAATTCAGGTATGGGCTCTTCACAACTCGTACCACAGAAACTCGGCCTTTGAAGATAAGACACCTGCAATTATACCCAAGTTCAGCTTCCCTTCTTTACCGGAGTAGATAAACACACAGTAGCCTATGTCCAAGTTTGAAAATGAATTGCAAAAGCTCACAAAAGCAGCCACTCCAAATGACAAATTGTCATTTTCCATGCATCTTTCAATAGCTCTGAAATAAATAATTCAAACAACAGAAAAGGTAAAAAAATGTAGAGAGAGAATTCATAGCATCACTAAGGGTGAGAGATATCCTCCAAACTGCAAAAATCTCCTCCCATGAGGTGAAAATGCCATCGGAAACTGTTCACACACTTCCTCTACACTCCCCCAAATTGTACTCCAGCTGCCCCAGCACAGCTTGAGAGCTTACACATACACCTCTGCAGAGCTCCCACAAATCCAGGAGTTTAAGAAAATCTTGCATATACAGAAATTTAAAATCCTGATATACCATCTTGAAAAATAAGTATTTGGGTAATGTATTTCAATAGACAGACAGTCATAAAATAACAGAAATAAATCTGGGAGCTTTCCAACAGCAGCAGAAAATCACATTGGCTAAATGTGGCACTCTAAAGAAGCCACCAAAGTGATAATGCAAATAGAAGTGAAACAGAGACAAAGAAGGACAGACCACCACTCTCCCACATTAAAACTTTCAAGATTAAAAAGCCATTGATTTAATGACTCAACTAGTCTACAGAAATGATAAAATATTAATTTGAAATCACACTGCACGATTTCTAGAAGCAAGACTTCGAAAATGTCCTTGTTTCTGGTGAAGTGGAAGTTTTTGATGGTGTGTGACTTGGCCCAAGCCATCAACATATTTTTATTTTAGAATACTAAACAGCACCCCATGGTATGGTAAAACTTCAAAGAAAATTAACACAGAACTAATCTCAGCATTAGCTACAGGAAGAGAAAGAAAAAAAGAAAGAAAGGAAGAAAGAAAGAAATGAAGAAAAAAGGAGATGTGACTGACTAAAGGAATAAATGTTATGGTAATTCCATCCTTTAAGACTTGTGTGTGCTTTTACCTTGTCAATGTGCCCTACAAAACTGAATTCTGCAAGTTATCACACATGCGGCCAGATCCCTGAACTTCCACTGTTTCAAATAACCAGGCTTAGGAAAAGCCACCAGAAAGGAGTTTCCTTCCATCCAGGACAAAAAAAAAAAAAAAAGGCAAAGATAAGTTTGTTAAACCCTCCCATCCCCAAAATACACACATACAGAAACACAAAACCTAGCTTTAATTCTTGAATTATTTGGTAAAAATAGTAGAAATTAGAGCGAAAAACGTATAAAGACAAGCAGACAAAGCAATCAGATGTGAAATAGTAAAAACAACTACTCTTCAGAAAACAGATGGCAATTACTGACTCAGTGAGGACCTTGTAGAGCCCTGTATCGGGTGTGCGTGGCAAGGTCTTGGCAGCGGTGGGGGCTGCAGGGGTGGCTTCTGTGA
>NW_009597868.1:0-16251 GCF_000690535.1 Cariama cristata | reverse complement strand
CCCTCCCCAGAAGCAGCTGCCCTGGTGCCGTGGGGGACAGCTGTGCCCTGTGCACCTGCCCAGGGATGCACTCACCGCTGGCCACCCTCCCGACACACCCACCCTGCTGAAGCAGAACTTGTTAAGAAAGCAAGACCTTGGGATAAAAATAGCACCATTATTTTCACAGCTGTGGGAGACGCTTCACCAGATGCTGGCTCCAGCCACGGCGCTTGCTGGGGAAGATCCGGTCACTAAAGCAGCAGCAGCGTGGGTGGGCAAGGAGCAGACCGTGCTCGTGGGCAGAGGCTCTCGCTTGACTATAGCAAAGCAACAGGGTGCAGAAGGCCAGGGGGGCAGCCAGCACAGACCAGATGGGCTGGGGTGCATGTGGAAAAAATACCTTTGGGGGGAAAAAGCTGAGTGTAAGTGCAGGCAGCCTTTCTGTTGTGGGCTGAGCTGGGAGCAGGAAGGGTCGTGGTGCAGGCAGCCTTTCTGTTCTGGGCTGAGCTGGGAGCAGGAAGTGTAGTGGCAGTCCAGGGGGCACTTGAACGCTGGCCACCAGGATGAGGAGTGGGTGGAGGGCCAGGACGCCTGGGAAGCTTTGCAGTAGGGTCTTGTAAGTGCTGAAGGGAATGAGGAAGAAAAAAACCAAACCCAAACATCCTGACCCCCATGCCAGGCTTGACAAAACTTTCTCTTTCTGCAGAGATACCGGTGTCACAGGGAGTGGGAACCTGCTGTAGAGCACCAGGGGTAGCAGCTGCGCTGCACCAACTCTCACACCTCCTCCCGGCCTGCCACCCCCTGGGTTTTTCTCCAGGTTTATTGGAGATTTTGCAGAGAAAATCCCCAGCAAGGCTCACGAAACATTTGCTTTGTGTTTTTTAGCTAGAAGACTGCCGTCTTGGGAGGGGGCTTTGGTGCTCTGCAGCGACAGCAGGTCTTGGCCAGAGGTGGCCCTTTGCAGCAAGCCCTGAGGACACAGGCACCTTCCCACTCCAGCCAGCAAGCAGGCTCTGAATTAAAGAAATGCCAATGGTTGGTGTACGCAGAAAAGGCAAAGGCCAAGATCTAAGGCCAGGTCCTAAGATGTGGTTGCTACTCTGAGAGAAGTTTGGGTGGCAAACTGCCTCCAGTCCCCATCACCCGGGGCAGGGGGGAGGAGGGAAAAGGCTGCAGGCGAAGTCCCAGGCCAGGCTGCTCCCAGAACAGCTTTGATCTGGGGCTGCAGCCCCCCCGGCAGGGCCACTTAGTCAGGTCACATAGCCAGGTGTCACATAGCCAGGAGCCGCAAGCCCAGCCAGGGCTGCCTCCACAAGCAACCTTCAAACCCACCCTGCAGAGCCTGCATCACAAAGCCCACTCCAAGCTGAGAAAGGGCTCATTTTTCCAGCACACCCAGAAGGAAACAAAAAAACCCACCCAGTTTCAAAATGAAAGCAGGAAATCCTTTCTGCCTTTATGCAAATAGTCAGACAAGTGTTTTCCCATGTGTTTATTTAGCTGTGCCCCCCTCCCCCCTCTTTCCCGGTCCGTCCTCCACACGCTTCTCCTTTGCAGATGCTGCACAGCGCTGTAGTTTTTGTCCCCGGCAAGCAGCAAGTGCAAAAGAACCCGGTCCCCGTCCTCCCCATGTACGGCCTCTCACCAGCACCCCCACCGCAGCCAAGGCACAACCCCTGTGCGACACGTTGCATCTCCCTGATGCTGCAGCACTCTGCAAACCCCAGGGTCTTTGTCTGGGCACAAAGCCCCCATGGTGGCCACGCAGGCAGGGGGAGGGGAGCTCCCCCTTCCCAGAGCCAGCCACAGTCATGCAGGCACCGCCATGCTCCTACAAACCACTTTAAAGCCAACCCTCTGCATTTCCACCAGGGAAAGTGTGTGGGGCTGCTGCTGGGGAGCTTTTAAAACCCATCTTGCACAAAGAACACAAAAGGAGCTTACATTCCCGCAAGAGCTTTTTCCCCTGACAAATTTGCAAAGCCTCCCATAACCGCACAACCTGCTTCTTTCTCATGCGTTTTGGTATTTCTGCTTTCAATAATTTATAACAAAAGAACCGAGACATCAACAGATATGGGGAAAGCGAAAACAGCCCTGACCCAAAATAGGAAAGAAGAACTGCCAGCCATTTTAGATGAGTTTTTAATCTCCCACAGAACAAGGCTGTCAGGGCTCAGATATAGCCTTGCTGATGGCCATTTCCAGGAACACTTTATTCTCTTCTACAGCAAGGAGGAGGCAGGAGGTTTTCTCTATCTGATCAGAGAGGTCTTTTCCAGCCTCCTGCCTACAGACCCTCCTGCCTGCAGGGAAAAGCAGGGCAGCACCTGGGCCCCCTTCAGCCGCCGCTGCCAGGCTGTGAGCCAGCCCCCCCATACTCTGCAAGGCCAGTTTACTTTTTCCTGCTCATTTTTAACCCCAGCCTCCTGCCATGACCCTTTCCTTCCCCCAGGGCAGGAGCACAGAGCCCCAGGAAGGCAATCTGCACACTTGGGCTGTTGTCTTACACCAGGGCTCATTCTTCCTGTGGATTTTGCTGCTCCTTGCAGTTTACAGAAGGGCTTTCTGTTAACCCTTACTGCTTTCCCATTGCCCAACAGCAGCAAGGCAAGCTGCTGCTTTCTCCAGATCACAGAAATACGAACTCTAGGAGATGAGAAATCATCTGTACGCTAGTAAGGCACAGGGAGAAGCAGCAGGACAGAGCTGCTGGTGAGAGCAATTTGAGAGGTGTCTTGTCTTGCTCCAAACAGCGAACCACTCCTGCTGCCTGCAAGGCACAAATGGTAAGCCCAGCTTTCACAGTGGCTTAAGGCATCCCCACCCTGTGCATTAGCTTCAGCTACCCAGGCAGGTGAGCTGCACTAAGATGCAGAACTTTTAATTGATGTGTTCCCTTCTGCTGCTGCTTTTAGAGCAGGCAGCAGACAGACATGAGATGGCTGCTGGCACCAGTAGCAGCATCTGCACACCTACAGCCACACTCCACCGGTGTCTGAGGCACAGTGAGCTGCTGTAGCTCTGTCTTGCTCTTCCAGCTCTCCAACTACCAAAGCACACCAAATTACTCACTTGGGATTTTCTCCTGAGGAAGTAATTACTTGCTTTCTATGGTATTTCTTCAGCAGCTCTGAAGAAAGCCTGAGAAGACACCACACAATTCACCTCCAGAGCAATCTGCATGCTCTATATTCCCTCCAGCAGCTCTCCAGAACAGGCTGGAGAATCACCTCCACTACAGCAGGTAGCTCAAGACAGCACAAGCACTTCATGATGCTGCTGGAGCTGAACTTGCCTGGACTAAGGGATGAGCATCCCTGCATCACTCCCAAACTTGGAAGACATTGGAGAAACTTGGCCTTCTGCCATTCACACTTCAGAGACTGGTTTCTTCCCAGCCCACGCTGCAGTGAAGGGACATCCTTTCCACAGCTGCCTGGTACTACATCCATGACTGTCCTGGACAGGCAGAAGAGTGCTTTAATTCTACTACATGCATGTGTTAAAGGCAGCTGTACTTGCTCTAATAGCACAATGGTCACTTCTTGTCAGTCAGTCACAACCTGCCTACAAATCGGCTCAGTAATTAGAAAGTATTTGTTTTTAAATTAGGGAAGGAACTTTGGTAAAGTGTCCAGCCCTCCTGATCTGAAGGAGGTTTCCAGAGCAGAAGAGCTTTACCTCTCTGGGACAGTTCTCATACCCTGTGTATCATCCTTTTAAGAGCTACAGTGCTGTCATACAGCATTTTAAGTCTGTGCCCTCCCCATCTCCAACTCCCAGGTTTTATTAAAGTAACTAAGAAAAACCGTATATACACACTAATAGCAGTGGTCACATTTGTACAATTTTCTGTCTGTAAAGCTTATGTTCTGTTTCTTCTCTAAGGAAGGTGAAGTCTGCTACATCACCCCCTCACACTATTTGAGGGGGGAAAAAAAAAAAATCAGTTCACTTACTCATTGACCACTACTGAAATACATTTTAACAGATGAATGACAGTGCTCCTCAGCAGAAGTCTACCTGAAGCCATGGTTGTGTTTTCCTGAAGCAATGTTCAACCTAGACCTGGAAGTCTACTTTAAGGCCAAAGACCTTTCTCTAGACCTGTCATCTCATCCTTCTGACTTCATTTATACTTTCCCAGTCTACAATACACAGTGAGAAAGGATCACGGTTTAGTTAGAACAAGTGCTTCTCAGGACATAATCCTGCTGCCTCTGATAATTAGCTTTGTGCAAGATACTTAGCAGTTCTTCATCCATACTTGCTAAACTATTCAGGCTTTCCCCTACCTGAACATTATGTGAACAGAACTGCTCAGATACATAATTGAACAGTACAGAAGAAACCGCACTACCACCTCTAACCATTAAGTCTAGGAAAACAGATAGAGACAAAAGGCATTACTCACTAAGAAGTAGCTTGGTTCCAAGCTTTTTCTTCCATGCAATGTGAGTACAGCCAAACTGAACGTCAGTCAGCCCCACTGCAAGAGGCTTAAACGAGATGACCTTCCAAGGTCCCTTCCAAATAACATTACTCCATGATTTACCTTGCAAATGATCCAACTCAGAAGATGCACATCACCTTTGTAAGGTTTTCAGAAGCATTTATAGGCAGAGGCCATGTTTTTTAAATAAAAGTTTAATTCCTTCATCAGGTCTTAAGTTTAAACACAAACGCTGCTGAAAATCCTCAGACCGCTGCTCCGATGTCCTGGCTCTTGGCTTTCAGGGCACTGGCGGTGCGGCAGCAGGGGCTCCAATACAGGAGGCAGGAATCAGACTCTTGGTAGAGCTCAGTGCAGGATGCAAAGCAAAGAAGCAAGAGACACACACTTTCCAGACAAACACCAATTCTTATACAAAAAGAAAAACCCTACACTGTAATAGAAGTGTTAATGTTGCCACAGGACAGGAGTTCTAGGAAGGGAGAGAAGTCTTCAGCAAAAGGCACAACTAAAGAAGTACTTCCCTGGATCTTAACCAAGTCTGTTAGTTCCACTTATACCCCCAGTCCCTTGCCTCTCAAAGCCATGCTGGTTACTCTAGCAAGTAATTTCAAGTTCCTTTTCCCTTTTTCCCTTCCTTCAGCTCAAAAACAAATAAAAGAGGAGTGCTTCTAAAAACCAGAGCATAAACCAGCTTGGTCTATAACCCCGTAAGAGTCCAGGAGAGACTTAAAAGTTTACCTTAGGATTGTCTGGTACAGTTACTAAGTATTCAAGTTTCAGATGATACTTATTACACCCGGGAGCCTCAGTCAGCTCTAGTTTTGGTATTTTTCTTTCAGGCACTTTGCTGCCTGTCAGGTTGGTGTTAGATCTACAGTTTTCCCAGTACTGTGTATCACCAGCCTCCTCAACCCATTGCCTTAAGCACTTATTAGCAGCATCAGACCCACTCCAGGGGCTTCTTCAGGTCTTATAGCCCTCCAACCTCCTATGCTCCTTGGTTTAAGATCTTTTGCAAGGAGCAACTTTGAATGCAAGGCAGACAGTGACTAGGACAAGCAACCAGAATGTGTCAGTAATTTACAGGACAACAGGATTGCATGCAATGAGGGGCTAAGACAGCTGGACACAAAGCTGTTACGTATTAGGTCACCCCAAACATCTGAGCAGGCACTTGCTAGATGCAACAAACAAGCTACTATGGGATAAAGAGGCTCGGTTCACTGGCGTACTGGTAGAAAAAGGATCAAGGATTTGCAGAGGAAGTCAAGGTGCAGCTATAGTACATGACAGCAGTCCTCCAGTCACTAGCAAGGCTAACACTAAGCTGTGAAATTGAGGAACTGGTTTTAGCCTACACTAGAATCTAAAGCACACAACCACCATGAGGGAGGAGAATGCTTGTCCAGGATGCACCTTCACCACTAAGTTAACATAGCAAGGCAGTACTACACAGACTATTATGCTCTCACCTTCACTTTGCTGTGTAGCATGCTAAAGGACATTTAATTTCATCAATAATTAAGATGAATTTGAGTTTGCAAACTACGCTGATCTCCTTTCATGGGAGGAAGCTGTAGCAGAACCACCTCCCAGGTGTCCCCCAGGGCTTCACCTAGGGTCAAGCTTGGCCAAGATACAAGCCTTCCCCATTGCTCTTCAAGGGCTTCTCTCAGGTATAGAGTGGTAAGACAGCCAGCAGTCTCTCAGGCTCTTGCTGTAGATCCACATCAACATGTCCTAGGGAGCTCTACTTCCCAAACAGTTTAGGGTGCGCATGCCAGATCATCTAACCCTGCCCACAGACAAACCCTCTCCACCCCCACCCCCCCAAAATAATTGTGGCAATTAGCCATGTGTCAGTCCCGCTCTCCACAGATCTGCAGAATTGAGTCAATAACTACTGATGAACCCCAATGCACAGGGTTGCTGGTGGAGTTGGAGTGTTACAGAGATGAGCTTCCTCCCTCCAGCCTCCCAGTGTTGGGATCAGAGTCAGTAAGCCTGACTTAAGCAGGAGGAGCTGTGGAGAACTGCACTGGAACAAGCAGAGTCTTCTACTGAACTTTACAACAAGCTGAACAACTTTTGGTTTTAAAAAAAGCCACACAAGCAGCAGCTGACATCTGTTGTTATAAAGGGACATGGCTGAATAGGTAGGAGACAGATTCCCCATTATGAGTCCTCCTGATGGCCTCTGCAAGGATCATTGAGATGTCAATCACCTGGAGAGGAAGAAAGATGCATCAGTGTCACTGAAAAAGAGACATCAAGCCTAGAAGAACAACTGGTGAGTTAGGAAGACCTTAAAGAGTAAACACATCACCCAGACTTAGAACATGACAGATGCAGACAAATGAGTTCTACCCAGGACTGGGATTTAATTACATATAATTCTGAAGATATTCTACACTTAGCAGTACAATAACTATTTCACTGTTGATCTTTGTCAGGATGACAGTCAACTGTCACCTTTCTTTGCTAAGACTACCTAAGCTCAGTCTGTTTACCCTAGGATTATCTTATTCACTTTTCATAAATTGCAGAGAAGTTAGGGGAGTCTAAATCAAGAATCAGATCGCTTGCCTTGAGACAAGAGGCTTTACCATCACTGCTAGCAGTCTAAGAAAGATGAAGCTACTGTGCCGCAGCCCAGCTCCCAGTCACTGGGCTGGCTCCACCTGGTGGGGTAATCCAGCTAAGAGAAGGGAAAATCAAGTCTCAATAAAAACTCTAGCTCTGAACACCAGCAGCTAAAGCATTTCGATATAAGTAATCTCAGTAACAAGTCATGTTCATGGTGCCTTAAGGAAATGAAGTTAAATCCATATTTAACATTTTCTTTTTTCCGGACAGTTTGCCTCCTAAGGAATGAAAAAAAAAAACTTCAGAGCTGTAGAGCAGACAGAGCATGAGACTTATGACAAATCCTTTAGTTTTGTATTTCTCAACACTGAACATCAGACGTTAGTCTAAGAGTGAGGTGTTAAGTGACAGCCTGAAAAACTACTCCACTGCCATCTTTGGCTACGGCTATTTACGTACTGATTACCAGTTTAACATTTTGTCTACATTAACTGTAATGTGCAGCTTGGACAGAAGTTGAAGCATCAGACATCTTTTAGATGTGCCCAGTTGCAGGAGTACCATCTAAAAGTTAGTGCTGAAAAAGATGCAACCCAACAGCAATTTGCAATCAGCTTATAACTTAGTTCCAAAAGCAGCTTAAAATTCACTGCAGTCTCAACCAGTTGAACTTCCTTTTCACCAGAACCGCAGTACTGGGGAACGTGATACACTTACAACACAGTACTAGCTGAATCTTAGCAGTGCCATTCACTTTCCAGAACTTCTCCAAATGCCTGTGTCCTGTATATCCATGCTGTGAAGCTAGTATTTAGGATGTTCTTGGCTGTGTGCATGCTATAGCAGTACCTGAAACTTCTGATGGACCTATTATGCCTGAATGCTCAGGTAAAGCTGCAACTTCCAGCTGTCCATTAACACAGGAAATCCTCAAGTTCTGCCTAGCTCAAGTTGTACGGCCAATTTTTTTTCTTCCAGGAAAATCAGCCTCAGCTTGGGAAACAAAACCCAAGACAGTGAGCATCAAAAGACCAGCTTTTGGCTTTCATATGGTTGGCAAAGTGTTTTTGTTTATCTTTGGCAATTACCTGAACATTGTACTGTGGAGCTGTGTCAACTGCTCTTAATAAAACGAGCAAGGCATGTCCATGGGACAAGATTGCTCTCACTCTTCAGCTCACCTGCACTGCTGTTATGACCAGACATGAAGCATTCAACTTCCTTTTGTGAAGCAAAGTAGGTCGGGGAAGGGACACTCTACTTCAAGGGCTGAGCATTAGGTGATAGATACACAACTGAGGCTGGCATTACCAACTTCAGAAGCTCCTATCTACTTCCGTTTCGGTATGACATTTCATCAGCATATCACTCCTCCAGTACAGATACAACTACTTGCTTACATCATGGCCCCAGCAGATCAGTGATCTGATGTAGGTAAAACAAGCCCTGAAAAAAAAATTACTTAAATGAGCTGTTTAAGACGAGCTGGATTAGAAGCTGCATTTTATCAGTGTAACAGGAACAAGAGAACTAGTCAACCCTGCCACTAATTCCAGTACCAATGAAACTGCTGTAAGCACTAGACAGCATTGTGCAGTTTTCCACACCAATAGGAAGACATACAAGTGCTACCAAGCCCCAGGAGTGACGGAAGACATAGATGCTTACCTGGATTTTAGGGCATTGCTTCATCTTGTCCTCCTGGGGTATTGTGTTTGTGACTACAACTGCCTCAAAACAGGCATTGTTGATCCGAGAAATTGCTGGCCCAGAAAAGATCCCATGAGTTAAGATGGCATAAACTTTGGTGGCTCCAGCTGACACAAGCCTACAAGGGCAGAAAAAGGAAAAGGATGAGAAATTCTTAGGCAAGTATTAAACTGACATTAGTGCAGGGCACATGGTAAGCATGAAAGGAGACAATACCATCTGCTTAGGGGACAGGCTACCTTTGATTCCCCCCTCCAGTCCACTATTGATTTTGGAGAAGAAAACAGTTTAACAGGTACTATAAAATCCACGACAGGCAAAGTATACATTAAAAAAAAAAAATTGTTCTTAGCCCCGGGACATTTGGACTAGATCATTCAAATCACCGTCTGTGACTTCTGCCAACACAAGGTAGCAGATATTTAATACCGAGTGTTGTATATGCTGGTGTTTCTAGTGTAGAAGGCTTGAAAGATATCAAAGCTTGAAAAGCTTCCTTCTAACAGAAATTCAGATGTGTGACCTTAAGTTGATGGACCAGACAGCACTTAGTTCTACCTAGCACAGTCAGTGATGGTCTCGAGGAAGACATACTTTCAACACAAGCATTTTTCACATAAAAGACACTATGGTCTTCTAGCTATTCCCACTGTGAGAACTAAACTAGGTTTCTTCCTTATTTTGTATGACATGAGATAAATAATCAAGAAACTGTATGTTACTTTCTGAAACTTGACATGCAACTAATCTGATTAAGTCATTACATAGTGTTCACTAACAATAGGTTTCTGATTTAGGAAAGAATCAGTCAGCCCTACTCACTTGTCCGCAGCATGACAGATGGTACCACATGTGTCTGCCATATCGTCTACCAGAATGGCCACTCTGTCTTTCACATCACCCACCAGCACCATGCGATCCACTTCGTTGGCCTTCTTGCGCTCCTTGTGAATGAGGGCAAAGTCTACATTCAATCGATCCGCAATGGAGGTCACTCTGAAGAGAGAAGAGTTTCCAAACAACACTTAACTCCACACAACAGCTTCAATGGAATCTCTTTTAAAACAGTTAAGCACAAACTGCCACTGCAGTAAGAGAAGCTGTCACCACATCTGTTACTGCTCCCAAGCAATTAACAGAAGACACTCTGCCACCTTTGTTTCCCTTCAAGCAGTTAAACTGGGATCTCTGATCTAATCTCTCCCAATGACAGCAACTAAATTAAGATAAGAGAGTCTTTCCTCCTGACCACTGTAAATTAATTTGCATTTAAAGCTCAAAACAAACCTTAACCAGCGAGTTTGGCAAACCTGAAGTGACCAGAATGCTTTGGAAATTGTCACCTTAAGCCTTTCCAGTGTACTGTTATAAAGTTGTGCAATGACAGGGATCTAACTGCACTCGTAAGTATTCAGTAGTCATGTATACAAGTGCTGGCACAAGGACAGTGGCAGGAGTACACATCCAAAAAATGCAAGTCCACCACCTCACATTTACTTTGGTTAAAGTGGCCACAGAACAACCTTACTAGAGAGACCTAAACTTTATATATTGCTACTGATGAATAGTAAAGTGTTTAAAAGCATTAAGAGTAAGAAGGAACAAAATACACATGCCTCAAATTCTACACTTGAGATGAGCAGACTACTAGCCTCAGTAGATCAGACTCATGACCCTGGTGTCTTACACAAGATTGCTGAACTAAACTGTTCAAAGGATTTAGTTCTCCATAAAATATTGCACCAGCTAAGATCGACACATTTCAGTTTAAGTGGCTTTTGAAGAGGTTTCTTCAGGCGTCAGATTATAGCTGGCTGACTTGGCATTTCATATACTGCATTATGCAACAAGCTACAGAAGTAGCTGAATACACAGAAGGTCTTGTCCAATACATGGGTCACAACAAAGCTACAGGAAGACACACAGTGACAGCAGTAGTAGCTCTTGGCTCTTTGTAACAAATAGCTTAAAACACTCTGAAGTATGTGAATCAGGTCAGCACACATAAACATTTTGGTGTGACAGTCCTGGATTAAAGAATACATCTGCATCCCTTTGCTGTTCACATGTAGCACCAAGGAACAGCCCAGTTTCTCCTAATAAGCACCTGAGAACATTCTGAACTGCCCACAAACTGGCATGTTTATCTGCAGAAAGATGGAAGATTGTCAGACTACCAAACTAGAAATGTGCTGTACATATGTTGCTGCTTTTTGGAAAGGAACCATCTATCTTCCTCACTCTCAGAGAAGAGAAGAATAGCAGCAGGCTTAAGTCCCAGCTAGACATTCAAATCAAGAGTAATAAAGTAAGAAATATACTAAGCTTCATACTGCAAAGAAAACAGCCTGGATAAAAATATATCATTAACCAGCAACAGTAACCTTGTCTTGGCATAGGGGTATGTGCTACGATTCCCTCCTTCAAGCTGCATAATTACCCTTCTACAAAAAATATGGTTTTATTCCAAAGAGTGTAGTAATTGCACAATTCCTACCTATGCAGCTGTGATTCTAGAAGCTATTTAATTCTCCATGTAGCCCAAGAAACCTTCTAAAAATTCCCTAGGAAGAATATCTGACCACTCTTCACTAGCTGCCACAGACTGTCTTACAGAAGGCAGGCTGGCAGAGCAAACATGTGTCTTAAGAATAAGGTCACAAGCACTGTCAGGAATTCAAGTAGATATAGAAGAAGCACCTCAAGCTAGCTGTCTGACAGCTTACCTCTTGGCTCCACCAGCATCTGGTGAAACAATGGTGCAGTTCTTCCACTCCGCAATATTCTCTTTGATCCATTTCAGTACAGCAGGCTCAGCATACAAGTTATCAACAGGGATATCAAAAAAACCCTGCAAGGAAGATGACATGAACAGATATAGCTGAAGGTCACATTCCAAAAACAGTTGGAAGAAGCCTTCTATATGATCAGGCATGCAGCCACCGCCTTTCCACAGATTTCAGCTTTTCTTTCACTTCCTTTAATGCAAGGGCAGTAGCCTTTGGGTTACACAGAATAGTAATGTAAGAAGCCAGAAATAGTTTAGCAGCATAAATAACACTTTACATCTGACACCTTCACAACATGGAACTAGTTCTGTCCTAAAGGGGTGCAGAAAACCAGCATCAAACACGCTTATTTTCAGAGTGGCTAGCTCCCTGTTTACAAAGTCAATCTTTAAAGCTCATTACCTAAAACATTAGCATCTACAGGAAACCTCTGAGTAACATTTGCTTTTAAACTAATGCAGCTGATTCCACAACTTTACACTGACCCAGCAGTTCCTCCAAGTAAACCTCAAAGGTCACTAAAAGCCAGAAGTTAATCCTGGACAGGGAGTAATGGGCAGGAGAGTGGGGGCTGCTACTCTAGGGGAATGCTTCAAGATATATCCTTCCTACTATCACTCCTTCTGTGCTCAGCAACCCAGCAACTACAAGAACCAGGCTGAAACCAGCCAGATGCTGGAAGCTTATATACACAAACCAAATTATTCAATTGAATTTCACCATTGCTGCTGGTGAAAGGTCAACCCTATGGCACACATCACAACTCCAAGCCCCTTAGAGAAGAGGCATAGCACCCCCAGGGTTCTGTTCTTTTATTTCATGATCTCTCTGAGAGTTTTCTCAGCTGTGCACCCATAGATATTTTCCATCTGGGACAAAGTATTTCTGGGCAAATTACACTCAGAAGTGTGAATGGCTGCACTTTCAACTGTTAAAATGACAGCCAGCCCCCACCTGCTTCACCAGGCAGTAGACACCTTCTGGATTCAAAGTGTTTGCAGCACTACAATAGCTATCCTCCCCTCTGCCACACTCCTCTCAGTTGCACTGAGTTAGTTTCTTGGTCTTAGTGCACTTGCTCAAGGTGGAACGAAATCAGACTGATAATTTAACAGCTGGTTGTCCCTCCTCTCCCTGGTATACGCTCTTGCCATGTCTCTTACACAGCTCTGGTCAAGATTTCAATTGCTCTCTGAGACTATTCTGTTCGCTAAGCCAACAAAACCCATGAACAATTTTCAATCCACCAGCAGCTTGGGAGAGAATCAAAGCACACTTATGTGGAAGGCGGGCGCTGAATGGATACAAGCGGGATTGCCCATCTTGACAGCAGCAAGCTATCAGATCGCTGTCCTGGTCAACCGAACCCTCATAGGCAGCTGTGCCCATACACCTGGAGGCAGAGCTAACCTCAGGGCAGCAGTATTACCAGCCACTGCGTCAAACTGAGCACTGCTCACTTCTCCCTGGTAATTCAGTAAATATCAGAAAGCTGTACTCAATATTTAAGAACACTCTTGATAAAACCATTCTCCATCTCAGATTACTCAAAGGACCAGTTAAGAACACACAGTGTAGCAATGAAGTTGCACGATCATTTACTAGCCCAACCTTCATTTACACAGGACTCAATATGTTTAGTCTGATCAAGAACAGCTATACTTTCATTTACAGATGAACCTGTTACACATCTCCCTACCCTCTTCTGACTTATTTTACAAGATCCTTCCAGTCCTACATTCCCAAGTCTTGATCACTGCTGTGTCTGAAAAAAAAAAGCAGATTGCTGGAAAGCCTGCAAGGCAGTAAAGAGGCTCAGACTGGAGCAGGTAAGTACTTCCCTGATTTTAGCTCCTACCTGAATCTGAGATGCATGCAGGTCCATAGTGATTATATGATCTGCACCTGCCACAGACAGCATGTTTGCAACCAGCTTGGCAGAGATTGGAGCTCGACTCTAATACAGGAAAAAACAGTAGTTAAGACAAGTTGTCTTAATGTCAGTCTTCCACTTCCAGGCAATGATTCACAAGCAGTTACTAAAAGAAGTACTCATTAGCATTGCATATTTTCATCAACTGGTGATTACAGCTTGGTGTTTTTTCAAGAAGAACTAGATCTTTATGAAAAGATGAACTGAATTTGCAGTCCGAACCCCTGAGGTTTCAAGAAACTCAGGTAAGTTTTATCTCCTCCTCTCCATATTCAACTTCACCTAATCCCTATCCAGCAGTCAGGACTTTCAAGGCGTGCATTCTTCTTCACAGCAGAAACCTTTACCACATCCCTTACCTTGTCCTTTTTGTCCTGCCGAGCGTAAGGGAAGCAGGGTATGACAGCTGTGACTCTGCTGGCTGAGGCAATCTTACAGGCATTTATCATGATAAGGAGCTCCATCAGATTGTCATTGATTTCACCACAGCCACTCTGCACAATGTAGACATCCTCCCCACGTACACTCTCGCCTATTTCCACACTGGGAACAGATGAGGAAAGGAGAGTTGTATCCAAATACAAATTAAAGCACAGCCATTACATATGCCTGCAAAGCAACCAAGGGATTGCATTCCCAAAGGTCTGTGGCTGACAGTGTCGTATAATCAAAGGTGTTAAGCAGGAATACTGTCATTTATTTGCTCAGTAACTATTTTACATCGCTCACTGATCAAATTTAATGGTTCAGTCACTAAGGCTAAAAGTACTCAGCCTGTACCCTCGATCTCAGTACAAACTGAACATGTAAACACCCCAGAACAGGCCTTGTTCCCTTTGAATCAGGATGACCACCTTAGCTAAAAGCAGCAATAAAGGAAGCAAAGATGATGGCCAGTCAGCAGAGAAAGCCAAGCCAAACTTCCACCAGAAGCCATGCTGCAGCCGGTTATTAGATTTAGAGTCGTAACAGCTATTCAATGGCTCGAACAGAGAAGCCCTCCAGCGTTTCACTTTGGAAAGGCTTTTGGGGTTAATTTCCTCCTGGATGCAATGCACATTAATCTCTGCTGATGAAGGGACTGAATACAAGCCAAAGGTCCTGTTTGCCAGCAGCAACTGCCAGCTTCAGCGCGTGTATCAAGACACCTGCACCAGAGGCAGAGTTGGAAAGAAAGCAGTAGTCTTAGGTTTGAGGTTTCATAGAGGGCAATGCTCCATAAGGCCTTTTGTAGGAACAGATTAACTACTAACTACTTCCAACATTTCAGTTTAGAGAAGCCTGCCACAGATTTGGAAATAACCACAAGCCAATCTACTAAGGACAAAGCTCTTCCACTCTTTCTTTCTTCTTGCACCAGAAATGCTTACCCAACTCTGCAGACTGCTGCCACAAGCTCTAGGAACAAGCAGACAGACAATCACCCAACCCACTCCTAATGGCTTCATTTATAGAGCGCCTTAGGGTAGATCCCTAATTTTAATATTTCATTCTCTGATCTTCTTCCTCTCTTCTTCAACATGTTTTTGATGACCGTTAGGTATTTATAGTCTTTCTGCTCAATATCCATGAGCAAACTGCTCTCATCTTCATTGCATACTGACTTATAGCATACACCAATCTCTCATGAAGAATTTCAGCCAGTATGAGAACTTTGTGCTAGGTAAGTCTGAATTAACAGTAGTTAGCATGGAAGTGTCATTTCCAACTGTACTTACCTACAGTCTAATATTAAGCCAATTCAAGACACTTAGTGTACAAAACTATCAATGAACTATTCTGTTAAAATAATCTTACTTTCTCCAGGAAGCATCTGCTATCAGTTTATTAGGGTAAATAAGATGCCTATCATGTCTTAAAGTCACATTACCTGCTGACATAAGAACCTGCCAGCTAGCCAACTAGATGGGTAAGAGCAGTTCATAAAGAGCAATGAGAACAGTGCAATGCTAATGGCTGTAAATCAAACAGACTTTTTACAACTCTCTGCACTGCCTCTGAAGTTTTCAGTTACAATCAATACCAATGCAATAGAAACACGATATTCTATGTCATGTGTACATCCCAGATTCTCCTGGAAAAAAAATTACTGTCTCCAGTGAGACACTGCCGTGTGGCGTAGACATGCTTAGTGTATTTCTCTAAATCAAGCTTTAAGAGATCTGAATAATTTTTAGCCTCTCCTTTCTTTTAGCTTCTTCAAGTAGGATGGCAGCAAGACTTATAAAGCATAGAGACAGAAAACAAGACAAATCTTAGGTTTCAGAGCTTGAGGGGGGAACATAGACTGCATGACTGCAACTACATCATGGGCTGCAAGGTGGTATCAGCCTCTAATCTTTCCTGAATAATTTTATCAATACCTTTAAGCCTCTGATTCTCTTCAGAGCAGCTGAAAGGCACCAGCTACACCCTAAGCAGAAAACTGACAAGCCTCAACTCATCACAGCCTAGACTAAAGATGGAAGAGGCCAATCACTGCGGGTGAAACCCCAGGAGGTGCATTCGCACCAGCTCCTAGCTTTTGGGGTGGTGGGGGCGAGGTCCGGCTGGTGAATTCTGCCGCTCCAACCTGTCACAGAGGCCGGGTGACACAAACCGTTTCCTCCACGTGCAAGAACGCTGCATCTCCCCAGGGTGCAGCGCAAACCCTGAAACGCCCGCGGGAAGCCCGGCACACAGGGGCACAGCACGGGAGACAGACGCTTTGCAGCGGAGGCCGCTAGAGGCATTGCCGGGGCCGTGCGGCCGCCCAGCACATGGCTCACCGCCGCCGGGAGCTCTCCGGG
>NW_009597867.1:0-4697 GCF_000690535.1 Cariama cristata | reverse complement strand
CCCAGGCGCTCCCCCTGTGCCTCTCGGAGGTCCCGTGGTGCCCGTCCCGGTACTCGGGGGAGCCCTCCCTACAGGTGGGCGCACCCGTGCCCCCCTCCCCGGGAGAGCTGCCTCTGCCGCCTGCTGTTAGCACCGGGGGAGGCCTCCCCTCGGGCCTCTGGCCTGTGTGTCACTGTGTTGTACGGTCACAAGCAGAGTGAGTTCACCCGCCTCAGCTGAGGCAGCGGCACGGAGAGGCTCCACGCGCCGCCGGGGAGCCCCGGGTTGGGGCTCAGCACTGAGGCAGCAGCCCGGGAGCCACAGTAGCTCTGGCAGGTATGGAGAGCAAACAGCTCCCCGCAGCATTAGACCGAAGGTCCCCCGTGTGCCTGGTGTAGGTTAATGCAACCTTCCTGAAGGAACTTCGCCTTGTTCGCTAGTAGTTAGTGGCTGCTGTTGGGCTGAAGGGCTGTGTGCTAGTACCGCTAGAGTCAGATTTCCTCTGACCTGCAACAGGAATTGGGTTTGTCTGTTGGATGTGATGACCAGCTGTCTCATTAAGCCCTCCTTTAATGATTAAGAGGCTTCAAAGTGGCTTTAGCAATAGCTTAAAGGTTGCATAGCGTGTGGGCTGGGTGGCAGTGGATTTCATTTGCAGCGCTAAGGAAGGCAGAGGAAAAATCACATCAAGCGTGTGTTTTATTTGGGTTTGACACCATTCTGCCAGTGCAAAGAATCTTTGAAATGGGTGTAAATGAAACTCATGCTTTAGGGCCTGATGTGTCAGACTTTACCATGTTAATTTCTGGGGGAAAGGTCATGTCCAAAGGGGCTGGACATGCTGTCAGAGATGAGAGGCGGCAGTAAGGAAATACCAGCCAGGGCAGCAGCAGGTCATGGCCCAGAGGGAGCTGTACAGCCAGGTGCTGCTTGGAGAAGGCTTAGAGCCGGGAGGGGTGAAACTGCGGCTCTGAAATGTGGAACTGAGCTCCCCGAAGCGTGACTCTGGAAGTCGTTTGAAAATAAATGGCACTCATCACCTTGAGCAAACTTCCCATTAATAGGAAAATAGGGAAGGAATTTCAGTAGTTGTTTAGACCATCTCCCTGCCCAGAGGAGGAACTAGTACAGCTTGGACAGTCAAATAGCAGATTTTTTTTTTTCTTTTTTTTATCCTAACTGCCCTCCCCCTTGTAAAAGCGACTGGCATTGGGAGTCCCCCTTGCCTAGTCTTGGCCCTTTTTGTTATGCTCAGAGAGCTGTAGAGATCTGCCTCTAAGTACTTTCTGCATGACTTGCTCGTTAATTGAAGAGAACAGTGCACTTGGCTATATAAAAGTAGAGGATTAGAGACTGGGATCCTGCTGTTGACCCTCTACATCTGGACAAACTGCTCCCTGTTTGCATCAGTTTTCTTCTGCCTCATTTAATTCCCCTCTACCACAATGTCTTGAGGTCGTTATATTGGAAATGCCAAGCGCAGTTTGAGACAGGTACGTGGCATTCATGAACTCCAGCTGGAAGCCAGGCAAAACATGTAATTTGATAAGAATGCATTTGGGAAAGAGCCATTACCAGGATTCATAGGTGCCCGTCAGCCAGTGAGCACTGGTGCGGTGTTAACGAGTATGCTTCCTAAGCCAGCTGGACTGTTGCTGGTGATGTCAGTGAAGTCCCGAATGCATCCAAAATCCTTAATCTCTCTTATTTACAGTGCTTCTAAGCAAACACCATGCACGTGGTATGTGGAGAGGATGTGGGAGCCAGCAGGATTGAGCTTGGAGGGAGAACACGACGCATCTGACTTTGCTATTTAAAACTGCTGTTACATGTTTAGCCAGTTTAGTTGGAATCCTTACACCCTTCAGTCTGGCAAAGGTACATGTTCAGCATTCACTGGGAAAGGGAGTGTAACGGCCAGTCCCAGCATGAGGATTTCTGAGAAATTTCTTTTCTTGCTGATTGTACAGCTTTGCTACAAAGGACTGTGAAAATAACTGACAAACAGCACATGTTTGGGGAATTCATTCCGTATCCTCTCCCTGGCCCTCACCGTCAACCACCGGCAAGAGCCCATGTCCCTGCTTTGTCAAAGGATGTTGGAATGCTTTTGCTTGAAAAACACCAAATTCCCTTCCCTTCCCCAGACATTGAGTGAGGGCCTTTTCAGCATCTACCACGTAAGCTTTGTTATCACACTGGGTACTACTTTGTCTTGGGTGTAAATAGTTGGGTTTGCATCTTTTTGGCTCACCAGCCACATCAGTGAGTGATTTCAGCTGGGCTGGCTGCTGTATAGCATGGCTTACTCTTGCTTTACTAATTTCCTGTGTCCAGCACACATATTTGGTTTCCATTTGTGTACATTTTTTCTTAGTAAGTTCACTTCTTTGAGATATTTCCTGTTTCTGCCTTTTATGCCTATTTAAGAGAGTATTGCTCCTATTTAAGCCTTTAAAGGAAAGAATGAAACATCCTAGTTTTAATATCAAGTTGTCTCTAAGGCTCTTGTCTGCAATGGGTTTTCTCACTTTGCCTTGTTCTAGTCATAAAGTCTGTGCTGAAGACAACCAGCGGCCTGAATCCCAGTGCTTGCCTTTGAGGTTTCATTTGTGACTTAAGACATTGCAGAGCTCCAGGATTTATTGCTTTGTTTCACCACCTGGTTCTTCTCCAAAAGCATCTTCTACCATATCTGAGTGATAACTCTGCTGATGTGGGCATTTCAGGTGTGTTTCAACTGGCTGATCAAGTGAGCAGTTCTCCAGATTTTTTTGTTTCCAAAGTTGGCAGGTTTGCGTTTGACCCAAAACGTGTGTTCAGAAGCTATCCTAGCTTTCCAGCCTTGTTTCTGGTTGGTATCTGGAGCTTGAGGTGTGTCATCTTCAATTCCTTGTATTGCAAGGCTGCAGTAGTGGTGGTGAGTATCAGGGGAAGTCAAGGGAGACGGATATGGCTCTTGCTAAATACAAACCTGGGAATCTCATACCCCTCAGGCAGGAACCATCGTATGATTCATCTTTGTGCGTTATTTGTACAGTGCACAGAGGTCTCCCTATTTGATCCATGATATTACCACAATCTGTGGGAAGCCTCCTGTATCTTGGGTAACGCCCAGCTTATGGGAAGCACAGGGTATTATTACCTGACTCAAAAGCTATATGCAGCTTCCATAAGGGTTGGAGATATATTACCTGTATGTTGTTTCTAACATCAGGCGGGAATAAAATCCTCTGTCTCACCTTGCAGTATTATACAATTTAGCGTGCTGGCTTCCTGCATAGCTTTGTAGTTTGGTGTGTTAGGATACATAAAACTGGGTTCATACAGTCGAGTTGTTGCCTCCTTGCAACAGGAACCGGAGGTTTTCTCGTTGTTGGAGGCTGTGAGGGGGGAACCTGAGTTGCAGGTTCCTACAACTCCTGCAAAAATGGATGCAGAGTTTTGGAATGCGAAGGGCCAAATGACTCTTTACTCTTTAATTGTTCACTGTAGTGACAGCGGTATAAACCTCTTATAAAATCTTCCAAGAACTCATCGTTAAGGAGAGGGGGAAGACTTACACCAATTGCTCCGCCTGCTACGTGTTTATTAATGGTACCTTTTGTGTTATGTGCGTTCAAAAGCAATTTCTAAAACGTTGTAGATCTCGGTCAGACCCCTGTGAGTAAGAACTTGGGTGTGTATGGATGTTTCTGGCTGATAGCACCCAAAGGGTGCTCACATCTAGCTGATGAGATGTGCGTTGCCTTTGGTGTAGTTCTGGCTCTGCATCTACAGTGAGGTATTTTGCTACATCTGTTTTGTTCAAGAGCAGCAACCTGCTAGGGAAAAGAATGTGGATGCTCAAAAAACCCGTGAAGTACCACTCTCAGAAAGCCCAGAAAGGTTATCGGTAACTGAGAAGTTGTCGGTAAAACTGGATTTTATTTGTATAGACTCTTGTACACTGGTTATCACTGTAGTGTGAGGGTGCTTCACCATCACTCGTGCAGTAATGTGACTGATACGTCACGTGTTGTTTATTCCTCCTTCACCTGGAGGAAGACACTCCACGGAGTGCCTTGGGAGGGTGTTTAATGGGTTATTGTACGCTGGCCGGAGGCAAGTCAGAGCAACACGTATGATGCTTGGAGCGGAGGGTGAAGCCTGTGATGGTGTTGCATTCTGGAGAGTTTTGCTCTTACTCACCTGTATCCCAGATATTGCAGGGCAGAGTGCTAACGTGGAGTTGTATTTCCATGTGCTTCAAATGTGTCATGTATTTTTTTGGAAGGAAAGGCCAGAAGAGTCTTTGTGTCTGCGGTCTGTGCTGACACCAGTTCCCTTCAGCAAGCATTTTCTTTGGAACTCACTTGCTGTTGGGACTTAGTTGTCTTTTCTCTATAAAAGTATTGGAAATGTTAACGCTAGATTTCTTCCGGCCTCTGTCACACGAGAAGGTGTCGTTCGGGTATCTCTCCTGACACAGCAGGGCTTTTCTTGGACTGTGGTGTTGCTCCCTGTGCTCGCAGCCAGCCCCGGCTCAGTCCCCGTCCCGTGGGACCGATGTGTGACAAAATATCTCGAGTTGGGCGCCGGGCCGCCTGCCGTGATGGAGTTTTGGTGGATGTCGCAGCCTCGGGCGATTCGCTGATGCCTTATAACCGAGGGTCCCGGCGTTGCCGCCGCGGGTGTCAGCCGTGTGGGGCCCGGTCGGCCGGGGCCGGCCCTTGTCC
>NW_009597866.1:5924-6237 GCF_000690535.1 Cariama cristata | reverse complement strand
GTGTCGGGCGAGAAGAAAAGAGCAACTCTTCCCTGCTTCATCTGATTTCACTTTTCTCTCAGCAGGGTCAGGAACTCAGGAAACCACCTTCAAAGGGCTTTCACACGGGCTCAGCTCAAAAACCCGAGGACCTCACCTCCTCCAAGCCCTCTCAGATGTACTGCGAGGAACACATGGGCAGTGAAGAGGAGGAAGATGAGGAGGAGAGTGCTGAAATAGCACTTCCCTGCAAAGCTCCTGCCAGGACATACCGGAGCTGGGAAAACAAACCTGAGCTGCTCCGCATCACAGCCTGGTTGTCTGCGCCGTGCCC
>NW_009597866.1:4314-5788 GCF_000690535.1 Cariama cristata | reverse complement strand
CCAACCCGCCCGGGGCGCGGCCCGGCCGGCAGCAGCTGCCTGTCGACCTCCGGCCCCACCGGCAGGCAGAGCAGAGCCCCCGTCCCCCTCCGGGGGTGTCCCTGGCAAAACCCACCCGGCTTGCCGGGCTCCTCCACCGCAGGGACCTTGCTACGTGGGCTCTGTGTGACGATTTTCACGGTGTTGTCAGACTCCTTGCTCGGCCGACTCGTCGTCAGCTGCTCTGGGATCACCGCGTTCGGATCTGGGGAGGAGATGGGGAGGGATGGATGAGAAACCCCAATTCAACCCGGACGGCAGCGACTCTCTCCCCAGCCTAAAGAACAACTGCCCCCAAAATCCCACCGGCCATCCCCCATGGGGTGCAAGGGAGACGCAGGAGCAATGGGAGGTACAGAGAGGAACAGAACAAGGCTGAGCTGCTTCAGGGCTTGTGGGAAGCAGCTTCCCCACCCTAATCCCCCCCTGCTTTTATGTTTCCTGAGCTTCCGCGCGTGGGTCGGGGCAAGTTTCTTGCACGGGTAGCGGGAGGAAGGGGAAGGGAAGGCAGCCTGCCAAGGCTGCAGCGCTGCTTCTTCTGTTTGTTATAAATATTGGCCCCAAAGTGAAAACACAGTAATGAAAAGCAGCCACCAAGAGCTGTGCATCCGCGTCGGGGCCCGAAACGAGCCCGGGGCATCGCTGGGGCTGGGAGGCACCCGGCAGCTCGGGACGGGAGGTGCTGGGAGCTCCCTCCAGAAGAGCCCCTCAGCCCCAGCATCACCATCGCCATACCCTTGGTGTCCCACTGCCTGATGGCCACCACCGCTGAGAGCTGCCAGGACCACGCTGAGCCCAAGCACTAACACCTGCCCAGCTCAACCCCCGCCTCGGGTGCCTGCTAAATCACGGGGGCACTATCTATGCCAACCTCCCGGCCGATGCACTTGCGCAGGTCACGGGTCTGGCGCTGAGCTACCTTCCCACCAGGACGCCAACCGGGGGGTAACACAGAACAACTCCTCCATTTCAATGCCAATGCACCAAACATGTGCAAGTGTTGGCAAAGGAAAAACGAAAGACAAAAAAAAAAAAAAAACCAACCCTAAAAACGAAATTCTGCCTCTCGCGCTCCAGGGACCAAGTGGCCTGGTCTCAGTTTCCCCAGCATGCAGAAACCCCCACCACGGCAGGACAGGGGCCCCGGTTCAGGGGCCAATGGTCTGCCGGACAAAGGCGTTTTGGTGACGGGAGACCCCCGGGCGCAGGAGGACTCACCCTGCCCCACTTTCATGACAATCTTCATGGAGCGCGTCTGGCAGACCCCTCCTTCCCGGTTCTCCAGGCCATCCAGCGTCCCGTTGGAAGTGGCTGCAAGAGAAGAGGAGGAACGTTAGGCGGGGTTCCTGGAGGCTGGAAGGGCACCGTCGGGCAGGTCCCCGCTGTCCCCAGGCACCACGAGGGACCTGGCAGGAGCTCAGCCCCTCCTGATGCG
>NW_009597866.1:3942-4178 GCF_000690535.1 Cariama cristata | reverse complement strand
CCTGCTTCCCCTCGCTGCCACATCCACACAAGCAAGCTATTCTCCGCGCCTGCACCCTCCTCCCCCTTTAATTCCTGGATAATTTCCTTTGCTCCTTGGTGTATAATAGGAACACATGCATATGCACAGTTTAAATTATACATATATAATTACACACTGTGCCTCAGTAAAGAATGTAAACTCAGAGCCCCAATGGGGTTGAGTGGCTTTAATTGCAGGGCAGAAGTCAGTTAAAT
>NW_009597866.1:1649-3834 GCF_000690535.1 Cariama cristata | reverse complement strand
GGACACGAGCCGAAAAAAAAAAGCCAAACCAGAGAATTACAGGATTAAGCACCTAAATGACAGATTCTGCTAAACACACTCGAAAAACTGGCTTCTGACCCCAAAAGGGCCCTGGTCACCGGCGGCAGCGAGTGCCTGGTGGACACTGTGCTGAGCAGATGGGTGATGTGCCGGGCGCAGGGTGGCTCTGGCACACAGTCGGCTCTTCCCGGTGACCAGGGACACTTCTCTCAAGCCAGCACCTCCATCCATCACGGCAAACACAAATCATCCAGGTGCTCCACCAAATCCAGGCACGGGGATTTATTCACCCAGGGAAGCAACAAAACCTGGGAGAAGGACGGTGATGGCATACGGCACGAGTGGGGCTTAGGAAAGGCGATGCAATGGAGAATGATGAAGCTACGAGGATAATTTTACAGAGATGAGGCAGTGAAGCAAAGCAGGATTTGGGCAGCATGGCACAGCCAACACCTACCCGGAGCTTCAATGCCAAAACTCAGCCCCGGGGTCTGGGGTTGTCTGTGCAGCCCAATTCCTGCCCCCACCCCGCAAAAACTCGCGTTCGGGGAGGGCGGGTGACTGATGCTCGGTGGGGACGAATCCATCAGACCCCACTGGGTCACACCAGTGAGGAGGTGACGGGAAGAGGCTGGGTTACACAGCAAGGTCTTTCTTTTCCTTCTGCATTCCCTTCCCCGCAGCAGGACCCTTGGGTGCCTCGATGAGGACTCGATGCTGGGTTACACCGGCAAGTGAGCCCGGATCACGCCGGGATGCAGGCTCAAAGTCCATCAGCTCTGTCCAAACGTCTCGGTGCAATCAAGGCTCTCATGTGAAACACCAGCAAATGTTTTACTAACCAGAAAGCCGTTGGGTCGCCTGCTGAGTTATCACCTCTCCCGCGGCGGGGGTTTGCCTGCCAGCAGCTCCCTGGACGGAGCCGTACATCCACGCATCCGGGATTTGCTGGCGGGCGTTTTGACAGGAGTACTGTCAGCACAAATCCCGATGCAAACACCTGGGAAAGCGGAGAAACGCCCTCCTACAGCCCGTACAAGCTCTTCTTAACCTCAACAGGAGGGGTCTGAGCTCAAACTCCCCATAAAAACAGCTCAGGGAGCTAACCCCATCCGAAGGCACAGCAGCCCAGTTCTCCCAGGCGCCAGGCACTGGTTTGGGGATGAAATAAGCCGATCCGTCCCAGTTCAGGGCCCTGAAGCAATTCCACGAACAGCGTCGCAGCTTCCCAGCACCATGCCACGAGTTGCTCCATCTCGAATCGACGTCGCCCATTCGCACCGCAACACAGCGGGGCAGGGGAAAACAGAGCCATCTGTAAAAACCAGCCTCCGCGAGACCTCGTAAGGTCTTATTTATAAGGTAATCCCCTAATTATATCAAAACGATCTGCGGAGTAAGTACGGCTTGAGTGTGGGGAACGAGGAGATCCCGCAAAGGTAGCGCACGCAGCAGTAACAGGAGACAGCAGTTCCTCCAGAATAACTATGGAGACGTTGCATTCGGATATAACAAAAAATATTAAAGGTCCAAACAGGACAGAAGAATGGCGGTTGGACTCACAGGGATTCACGAGGGGATGCAGCTGAGCATCCTTCCTCCTGCGCCGCGCACAGGACTTTGTTCCAGAAGTCTCTTCTTGTTCTGATCATAATAACGATGAGGGGATAAAGCAGCTTTGAAAGGGAACCGCAGGAAAAAAATGAAGCGGTTACTTGAGGGAACATACAAAGGGGCAGCCAAAGGGTAAAACGCTTGCAAAAACCATGGCGATGGTCTCCGGTACAGTCTCTTGAAACAAGGACACACGCTGCCACGCTCGCTATAGATCCAAAATGGGCCAAAGCAAAGCAAAACGCTGTACGCAGCCGGTCAGGTTTCCAAAAGTCAAAATCCCACCCAAACGGCTAGAAGAGTACAACTTCTGGCAGGTTCTATATAAACACGTAGGACAGACCGAGGTGTTGCTGAGCAGCAGGTCCGGAAGCGGGCGGGGGGCTGCGGCCGGGGGGTCCCCACTGACTCACGGGTGGGGGGGCTGCGGCAGTGGCACTGCAGGCTCCTCCGTCGTGCTCCGCTGCAGAGCTCAGAGATGGAGAGCTGATCCTCCCGCTCTGTTTCTTGCTTCGACGGTGGAATATTTAACAGCTGAAGGCCACAGGAT
>NW_009597866.1:0-1582 GCF_000690535.1 Cariama cristata | reverse complement strand
TCTACGAATCTCGCTGCCGCGCTCACGGGAGATCCTCATCAGCGGCTGAAATTCAGCATCGACAAACGCCGGGGAGAAAAAGGTTAAATCCATTGGTCCAACAGCGGGCTGGGGGGAGAGGCGAGAGGTGGCCCTGAACCTGGGGAGAGGTGGCTGCAGGGCGGCAGCACCAGGCAGAGCTGTAAAACCACAAACGAAGAGGGGCAGGGAGCTGGGGATACCCAAGGGAATAGGAAATGGCAGGTCTCAAACGACGGCCGTGACCATCACACCCCGCATTTGCAACGCGCAGCTCCGTCGCATCAGCAAGGCTTGACCCGGCCAGCCCCAGCAACGCGGGGCAGACGGGAGCAGGTTCCTGTCCCCCTTCCATTTTGGAGGGACTTACAGTTTGGCTGTAGGAGTGGGAGAGCACAAGCAGCCTCTGGACAGATGACTTCTACTCGAGCTTAAAGAAAAGGCAGCTCCCAGCCCTGAGAGCTATTAGATGCCTTTGCCTTAATGAAGCATTAAGCCTCAGGCAGCTGAGTGATGAGGATTTAACATTGATACCATTAACCATGTAATTGCTTGTCAATTTGGAAGAGATGCTCAGCCGGCATGGAAGCACAGGCAGGACCCTCCACGTGCCGGCACGACTTGCCCCGGTCCTCGGCCACGAGAGCAGCGAACGCCAAGTCCCAGCCAGGTGACAGAGGGCAGCCAGCCGGGAGAGATGCCTCTGCGGGGAGGAGACCCCCAACAACCCCAAATTTCCACCTCTAGCAGCAAGCGGTGCCACGTGCCATCCCCGGTGCATCACACTCTGCTTCCCCATCACCGACACTCGGAGTGTCACCAGAGCTTTTCTTCCTCCCCTAAAAGTATTTCCAATGAGGACTTGGGTTTTGGCAGATGGAAGATTCTGGAAGTAATACCTGGCAGCAGATGAAGGTAAAGGTCTCTTTAATGGTCAGCTTTGGACAGAGCGAGATGTTTGGTTGCTCTTCTGGATTCCCTCTAGCAGGACTCCGTTATGATTTGGGCCCCAAAGAACAATTAATGTGCTGAGACTGTAGCGAATCCAACTCTCTTTCCTTTTATTATTCTTAATTACTCTTCCATCTGTGCACCACAGCCCTGCGCCAGACCCAGCCAGGCGCTGCGTGGACGCAGCCTGGACGCCAGCCCCGAGATCCCCCCCTTGTCCCCAGACCTGTCCAAGATTCACGTTTCCATCGCAGAGCGGAGGGGGCAGTGGGAAGGCCCTGACGGACCCCGTTGCGGGTCACTGGGTGCAGAGTAGCCTCAGATCAGCCACAGCTCAGCCAGGACCCCCACACCAGGCTGAAAGCCCCTCTTGGCCCAAGTGAAGACCCTACGGGTGGCCCTGAAGATGTGCCTCACGCATCTCCGGCGTGCTCAGACACTGGGCCAGCAGACCCTTGCACGAATCCACAAGCGGACTCCATTTAAAATAAACTTCTATCTCATGCCACCTTCCCTCTCCTCCAACGCTTTCAAGTTGCTTCACGCACCCTCAGGACCGAAGGGCGGGTGTTGCATCAGGAGAGGTGCTGCACCGGTGCTCAGCCCCGTCACG
>NW_009597865.1:0-1488 GCF_000690535.1 Cariama cristata | reverse complement strand
CCGCCCCATTCCCACCCTCCTTCCCTTCCCAGTTAGCAAAGTATGACTGATGCTTTTGGTTGGCTGAAAGGCAAATATTAGCTAGAAACTCATTTAGCTAGATCCACGTCCATGGCCCCAGATGTTTAAAACTTATCATGGATTAAAGCCATGAAATAAAAATAAAAAATTTCAATTTGAAATTTTATTAGTATGTTGCTAGAATGGTCAACATTGATCGACAGGAGAGACTTCGTCCGCACACTCCGAGCACAGCCTTCCTGCACTTCCCCCCTCTTTTCTTCCCCTTTCTTTCAGCATTAATGCTATTAAAGCCAAACAAAATACTGGCTATGGATGTAAAGAATGCTGTTTTTTTTGGAATGTTGCCATGGATTCTGCTTCCAGTCGTGTCCCACAGAAAGAGGGTGCAGCCTCCTGTCTCTCTGGCAGGCTGGTCTCCCCAGGCAGGGCAGAAGGAAGATAGCCATGTACCCCTGCTACTCCCTATTCTTTTCCATCCACTATAGCCATGTCTTTGATCACCCTCAGTTTGCCACTGGCATCGATCCTGCGCTTCTCGCGTATTAGATCCTCCAGGCTATGGAACCTCACCGTGTGCACCTTGTTCTCCGCCAAGTGGATCTTGAGATAGTATTGCTGCTGGTGCTGGGTGCCGGCAGCAGCCTGCAGCTCCCCCCCGGCTTTGAACTCCCTTTTCCCGAAGCGGCACCAGGCGGCGAAGCTCTCGGAGTTAGTCCAGCAGATCTCGTCGCTTTTTAAGCCCAGGTGCCCGCAGGCGTTTTGCACCACCAGCTCAGCCACCAGCGGGCGAAAGCGGTACCAGCTATTCACCACCCGGCCCACGTTGCCCGCGGCCGCCTCGTACAAGCTGTCCTGACGGATCTGCCCCTGGTGCAGGTGGATGATCTGCCCGCTGCCCACGTACACTGCCCAGTGCGGCGGCGGGTGCTCCGACGGCCCCAGGTAGAGCAGCTCCAGCAGGTCCCCCGGCTTGCAGAGGGCAGGCAGGGCTGACACCGAGTAGACGCTGAGGTCCCCAGCCTGGGGGCCGCTGCTGACCTTGGAGAAGATGCATTCCTGGCCGCGGAAAGCGGAGAATTGGGTCTCGTTTAGCACCAGCTGGTGGTGGAGGTGGTGGGTGGGCGTCTCCTGGCCAGGGCTGCCGGAGCCCTTCACGCTGTACTTGTCTGGCTGGCCTCGCTCGTCCAGGTCCTCCTCCTCATCCGAAAAGAAGTAAGCCACCCCGACGCGCAGCTCGTCTTTCTCGATCCCCGAGGGGTCACCGGTCGGCAGCTCGCTGTAATTCAGGTGGGTGATGCGATCCAGTTGATTTCCCATCAATGACAGGGCGAGGCGAGGGCAGGAATCGCTGGATCTGAAGAAAGGGTGGAGTGGGCAGGGAGGGAGAGAACAAGAGAAGGGAAGGAGAATGCATACGGAGAGAAGGAAAGAAAGAAAAAATAATCAAGGCACATACAAAAGATT
>NW_009597864.1:17071-18781 GCF_000690535.1 Cariama cristata | reverse complement strand
CCCAAAACAAGCATCACCAGTCAAAACAAAGGACACTAACAATCAGCTGGGAATCAGAAATGTTTCTAACTCATCCAATGATTTGCTAAGTGACCTCATGATGAATATTTAGAGATAAATATTGCAATACAGGCACCTAATATTACAGTCTTCCTATGAATCATCCAAGAAAAAGACATAAGAAATGTGGCTATAATTTATTCATTACTGAAACATTCACTTCTGTAATTCATGCTGTTTAGTAGATTCTACACATTTAAGAGTTGAAATAACATCCATGGATGCATTTCTTTATACAGTATACAGCAAAGGGCAAACCATAGATCCAAAGACAGAGAAAGCATTACTGTGGGCATATTAAAATATTTTTCTTCATTTAAAAGCCAACAAAAAAAAGAAATTAAAACAACCAATATAGTAGACTGCAGATTAGAAAATACTGCATATTGCTAGACATGTCAAGATGCTCCTTTTTCCTTCCTCATTATACATATGTTTAGTAGATGTACTGAGTAGATTTACTATTTATATGTTAAATAAAAATGTGAACTGGAAAATGAGAGCACCATCTTATTGTTGCTTTCATGAATACTAATTAAGTAAGATTAAAAAAATCTAAAAAAAAACCCACCTAAGAATTCTTTTCCAAATAACCCCCTTCTCTTTCACCACATCTAGTCTCCCATTCTTTGGAAGATTTTTGCAGAGTAAGTTTCCTCCTGTGAAGCTTTCAAGCAGAGTCCTTGCCCCCACCCTGTATTTTCAGCAGCATTGATCTCTTTAGCACATGCTGACTTTGCTTTCTCTCTCTATAATTACTTGTTCTCTCCTTCTTTGCCTTTCCTCCAGGATCTTAGCTTATCCCAAGTTTTCCCACCTCCATAGCTGTTACCTACCACATTGAGTCACTGCAGAGCTGGAGAAAGATGCAAATGAGTCTTTGCACCAGCTGCCTCTTATCAGCTCAGCCAAAATAAGGCTGAATGCCAGGAAAACAAGAAACAGGAGGCAGGCAGGATAAAAGACTGGAAGTATGGGCAGAATACTAAATATTTACAGCCAAGAATAAAACCAGAAGCTACTACTGTCCACATTACCTTCATTTTTCTTATTCCATTTTCTCATAGTAACTTTTTTTTTTTTCATTCCCATCCAATGAAAGGTGATAAGCCAAGAACTGATGCTGCTCTGTAAGACTGCAGCAGGATCCAAGTGATTCATTGGGGTTTTTTGGGTTTTGTTTTGGTTTTGTTTTTTTTTTCTTTCCTTCTACTACCCATAGGTCAGGGAAAAAAATACTAGAATTTGTGAAGAAGGGCAAAAAGAAACCTTGTTATATTACTCAGGATTAAAATCTACAGCCCACAGTTTTAAGGACAGTAATTCAAGAACCTTTGTCTCAAAGCAATGATATAGACCATCCTTCTACCTTTTTGCCGCCTCTTCAGTGTTATAGTGTATAAATTGAAAAGTCCGTGGACAGAATCTACTGTTAATTTTGAACAAACCAAACTCAGGCTGAATTTAAACTTGAATGAAACTCAGTTTCTCTAGCTCCTAACCTCAGACGTCTGTAATTCAGGGAAAAAGAGCTCCTACAAGCTTAGATTCTTTCTGCTGTTCATAGGAATAATGATCCATAACATATGATTACATTGCAAGGATCCACTCTTGGCATTAACAACTCCATTTCATCAGAAATTTTGTTGT
>NW_009597864.1:0-17040 GCF_000690535.1 Cariama cristata | reverse complement strand
CTTTCTGTAGGTCTTTCCTCTTTCCCCGTACAGAATTCCTAATGCTGACAGCAGGTCACACCACTCACAGCATTCAGCTGTTCACATGAAACCCAATGGCAAAGACAAGACTTCAGCTGCAGTCTGGTATTTATATGTGCCAGGCTTATACCTAGGCCTGCTATAGGAGATACATGGAATATGCATTTATGTAAATAGGAGCAGAAGTTGTTAAAAGTGGTTTTGTATATTTACGAGGACGTATTTCAAGGCATAACTCACCTGTTATTTTATCATTTTTTTTACAAAACAAAATTTAAATAAACAAGGATATATCAACAAATTTTGTTCAAAAGTATACTAGACAACAATAAATGTGTATGTATTATGCAAAATTCAATACAAACCAAATCAATATGGAAAGCAATGCAAGAGGCACTTCCAAACACACCCCCACACACACATGCTCTAAAGAAAATATAAGGCAAGCACGTGTGACCAGGTGTACACAACAGGAAAGAGTCATGGGGTCAGAGTGGCAACAATTATGCCCTGATGAATCCTCATTAATTTAAGGTGCACTACCTCCTAGTCAGATGCATTTCAGAAGAAAATTAGAAATATCTTGGATGTTTCCCAAGGCAGATAAAAGACTGAGTTCAGTTCCATCTAGCTGATGTGTAGAAATTCACAGCAGTGCTGATGGCGATAAATGCTCTGCCTGGAAAATGGCAGACCATAAATATCTGTACTTCTCATTAAAATTACTCAACAGATCATTTGTTAAATGTGAAGTGTGCCCACCTACTTCTAAATATCAATAAAACATCTGATCAAAAATAGAAATGTAGTGGCTGTTTTCATGTCAGTGTTTCCTTTCCCATACAGAGATTGCAGTAAACAACACTATAAAGACAAGTAAACATATCCTTTGCAGGGGTTCATTGTCAGTAATTTAAAGTATAGCACCTACAAATCTAGAAAACTAGAGAAAAATGATTGATGATATATAACTTGAAGAACTATTTTCTGAAAGAGTAGTTTTCATTCTCTTCCAAAATAATTAACATATTTTATATGTCCTTACATAGTTGTTTGTTAAATTAAAAACAGTGTGTGTGAAAATTTAATTGAGTGGCTGAAAATTTTTCCCTACTTGGTAATGATTCATCATCAGGATCTAACAGAGCACAACTTCCATCTCTCCCAGGAGAATCCCCACTCTTCGCACTTGCATTTATCACTACACCGAACTTCTCATTTATGGAAATGTGCAGGATGTGGTGTTTAGGAATAAAAGGATTTGTGCCATTTCTGATATGCAGAGTTAATATGTCACTTTCATAAGATGTAGTGAAAAGCTTCAAGAAGAGTGAAATTAGGGCAAAAGAACACGAGTCCCTCCTGCTTCCAGGGACACACAATTTTCATAAAATCTCTGTCTTCACTTTCTAAATAATAAAATACTAAAGAGCAAGATTTTGTGACACATCTCAGAATTCTTACACTGATGGCTTTCAGTTATTTCTGAGGCTTTCTGAACATGAAACATTATGGATTGGGGCATACTACATATAGTCTGTTTCAGTGAGCAGTTGCTGTACTTGGGAATTCAACAACAATTTTGTACCATTTCCACTTTAAAAGGGCCCTCTTATCCTCAGCATCAGTCCTGATACTATCTTTCTGTTCCTGGCACATACCTGACACCCAGCCTGTGAACCTGTCTGTGTCATTTGTCAACAGCTCCTGTAATGGGAAAATATTCACTGAAGTAGATGACTGGGCTTTCTGGAGTTTTCAAACCTGTATGTCCCTCTTATCCAGCATAAGTATAATAGAATCAGACAGGAGTTTCCCGCTTAATCCTTAGCATCAAAAAACAGCTTAAAAGTACCCTACAGTGTAACCTCCCCATCTGCAGGCAGCCTACAACAACAACTCTAACACAGGAGATTGCTCCAGCGCTGCAGTACAGTGCTGGGAACAAGCACTGTTCTGTTGGCTCTAGCGTCACAGTGACAGAAGTGACCATCTGGCAGTAACTCAAATGCGGTCAGTCTGGGCCACACAACCAAACTCATTCAGTGTGTCTACATTAATGACTGGTCTGGAGCAAAGATAGAGGGTGTTCGGTTTTATTTACTATGAAAGACTATGGCCCCAGGACCATTTATCTTTGCGGTAAAGCTTGCTCCAGCCACCAGTCCAAGGCATGCTTTCAGCATGCACAAAGAGCTGGATACTGGGAGATTATGCATCCCCACTGCAAGCAGGGTGCTCTGGATTGCACCCTTGTGTGCAACTTCAGCCTTGGCCCCTGCAGGAAAGAAACTGCTTTGAGATACCAGCAATCTCCTAGATGGCATACTGCAAGGCATCGGCTACAGATTCTGGCAAATTCACACCAAACATAACCCCTCCAGGGCACTAGCCTGCTGATGTAGATGCACCTGTCATGGACTGAGTATTTGCCTCTTGCTGTCTGTGACAGAAATATCCTGTGGGATGAGGAAAAAGCACGGAAGATAGACCCTTGCCTTTGTTACTGGAAAACCCAAGAAGCCACTGCAACTTCACCACCTTCAGTTAGGACCAGAGTTTTGGCACAGGGCTTGGGTCACTGACGAATACCCTGCAACCTTCAGCAAACTTCTGAAGAGATGTGAGTGGAAGACCGCTGTATCCTGGCCAACATCCTTTCAGATTCAGGACTAAAGTAAAGGTAGGAGTGGTTTGTACATAAGGTAAAGATAGGGGTTCCTCCCATGAGTATTTTAATTCTGTGCAGAATACAAAGAGAGACCAGAGTAGATGTTGAACTTGGTTATAAATAAGTTATTTAAAGCAAAAAATTAGTCCTCTAAATATGAAAACTGATAGGAAACTGGAAACATAACTAAATGTATTTTGCCTTTATATGTAGTTGCACAATGTCTATTAGTTTCAATGCAATGGAAGTTAAATATCACACGGGGAATTCTATGGTCTCATCACCAGAATATTCTTAGCTTTTAAAAACACATGTTCCTTCCAGCAGACTGTATTTAAATACCTGTGTAGTGTATAGCACAGTATATTATGTCTTGCAACAACACAGCATGTCTTGCAACAAATTAATAAAGTAGTCTGGAAATGAAAAGAAAAAAGATAATAATTTTCAGTCTGTTTTGTAAAAAAAGAAACAGGGAACTAGCGCAAATTAGTCATATAATCTTGGAAAATTCTTACCTTCTCCATTTAGAATTAAAACTTCTGCTTTAACCTATTTCTTGCTGATATAAAGAAATCAGTCTGACAGCACTGTAATTTTAATGACATTGTTCAATATGGCAATTTTAACCTAATGGTAAAGATAAGAAGATGACTTTGCAACCATATCCACTGAATATATTATACTCACTATATTCAAACTGAGAATTAATTATGATTATATTTTGGGAAGATCATTTTTCCTAATTCACATTTCTAATTTCCAAACAGAAATCATTTTGAAATGAGATTTTAGAGGACCTTTTGGTTACTACTCTGCAAGATGAAGCTCTAACATTTACAAAAATGTTTGCATCGTAGACACCATTTAAGCGCTGACAACAAAATACTTGATTTAGTATTCATTCATACAACATCTTTTCTAATGGTACCTTATGAATATTAAATAGAAACTTTAATAATTTGTTTTCTTAACTACCAATTCCACAAATTGTTTATGTTCCTAAATTAAAACACAAAAGCCAACACACCGAAACACCTTTAGATCTTGCAATCTCCATTAGGGAACTGATGTATCAGGAATGATTAATTTCTCATAGCTTATAGCTACACTCAACTTGTCTAGCTATTCCCATCATACTTTCTCTGCATTACTTTCTTTAATGGTTTGGAATAAAGTATGCTATAACATTACCATAAACATTGCCTTGCCAACAGCTGTTGTCCATTTCTCAGGCTCCTTCTCAATATTATATGGCACTTTAAATAAATGAAAATCTACTGGTGTCTTTAACAACCTTGCTATTGACTCTAATAATTAAAAAAACCCAAACCCAACAAAACCAAGAAGTATAAAGGGAAAATAAAACAAAACTCATTGTAGCTGAATTTCAAAGATCCATCTGTAGACTCTGCAACAGTTTCTGCATAGCTATCAATCGTTTCTTTGACATGTAAGTTGACTAGAAGAGGTTTGCAGATGAAAATGTTTGTGATACCATTACACAGCTGTGACACCCAGCTCTCTGTTTTTTCTATTACTGACAACTTTGCTTCTTGATTCTGTTCAAGCTTGAAAGAAACTTTAATCTAAATCAAAGGAATACGTGTTTTACTAAAATTAACAATAACTAGTTACTAGGTGAGAGGAAGAAAAATTTAAAAGGTAGCATCTATAGTCAATTCTTTGTTTAGAGAGATAATACTCAAATAGATTAATCTCTCCCCCTAATTATCCCAATAATAATAATCATGCTGATCAAAAATATATAATAAAAGCAACCATCTAGAAAAGTATGCCTTTATCCAAAACTCTTGCTTTTCTTGAATTTTCCTTCCATTATCAAAGTGCATCCTGATTTGCACTAACCACTCATGTCTATGAATTCTGCAAATGACGTGGCAAACAGAAAGCTGACCCTGACAGCTTGAAGACAGCACATGTCAACACCACTACTTCTCAATTTGAATCCTAAGCCCGATATTTGAAAAGTGCATTGTAATTTTGGGTTATTTTAAACACGGATCTATTTTTCTGAAATTTTTAGCCACACACTTCAGACAAAGGAAAAAAGTCAACCCTATCATGTTTCTATGTAAGATGTACACAAAAGCCATTTTTACTTTCACTTAGATTAAAGCATTTCAGCAACAGCCCCTCTCTCTCATGAGACCACTCGTGAAATGTGAGAGAAAAGCAAGCTTTGCTGTCAGTTTTTTGCAAACTAATACTGATACACTAATACACTCAGAAATTGTTTTAATAATATATTAAACCTGAACCACTTCCTCCTGGAGGCCTTTTTTCTTGAACTAATAATTACTGTAATGATACAATATTAGCATGCTTAGAACTGGCAAGGAAACAATTGTGTCTCATAAAAAAAAACTTGTTTCTGAAAGCTGAATATTTTATTAATTAATGGGGAAAAATTTGAAAAAAATACAGTAGTATTTGTAAACTATGTAATGGTAGAAGTAAATAGAGGTTTGGACAGCAAATAGCCCTACAGTCAGAGTTCTCACTCCTGATAAAACGTATGCTGACTTATGTCTCTGCTGTTCATAATTCAGAAGAGAAATGAGGATGTGGGTTTCCTACCTCAATACTTTCACCATTTTGTATCATCTGTGATTGTTTTGTTTTCTCTGTTTGGAAAAGAAACAATTCCATCCTGACATGAGTATTCTTCCAATTACATTTTGCTCTAAGATGGAAATATTAAGTTGAAATATTTAATTGGACATGTGTCAGCTGGTGTGAACACTATCTAGAGGGGCAATAACTGTTTGTAAGTTCCATTTTGTGAACAAACCAGACAATACATGGTTTAAATATGCATTGCACAGAACTTACTAAGATGACAAATGAACAAGGTATACAGCTGCATTCACTAATAATTCTGTTAATCTAACATTATATTAAGACACTGTTGGAAGGCTGTAGCCTGTATGTTTCATTACTCCATTATTGTGGACCGTTATTTTAGCACGTAGCTGAAATGATCTGCAACTTCTGCCTCTACAGATTTACCGTTTTGTGCTAGTTTTGGTGCTTTGCTGCTCTGTTCCTTTTTTTTTTTTTTCTTGTTTCCTATGATAACTTACAAAAGAATGATGGAGATGATTGTCAGTTTCTGGATTTTATGCACAAGCCTGTAAGCATCAGAAAATTTGAAAAATGAGGATAATACGTCACAAACCATGTTCTAAAATTTTCTGAATTTATTTTCATAACTGAAGTTCAATTTCAATAATTTGTGGAGCTCCATAACATGGTCTACTGTGTCTGAGTACTATAAGATTTCACATGATCACTCTGTTTTTTACTCTTTGCAAGGAAGTGAGAAAGCAAAAGCTTGTTTGGCATAAAGTTAATTTATGTTCATTTGGTTCAACAGTTATAGCAGCAGGATTGGGCAGCACCACAAAAACATGGCTCACTTGCTCATCTATTCAGGAAACAGAAATAATGCAATATGACATCTTTTCAATCACTGAGCTTGAAAGGTGACGGCTGAATATCAAACATGTGCTAAGAACTACTGACAATCAGTTCGGAAAATAAGAAAGTTTAAAAGACTCAATACAATTTTCTGATAACACGTTCAAGTAAATCTTCTCTTTCTCATTCTCGTAACTCTCATTCTCATGTCTACTCATTCTACAAATGAGTAGACACGTCATGAGATGAAAGATCTCATTCCCTAACCTCAACAGCTCGTGTCTACTCCTTATGCCCCTCTTTGGTCCTGCTGAGATCGAGCTAGTTTCAGTCTTGTAATATACTCAATTAAGTGACTGTATGGACAAAAAGCTTTGGGGAAACTCTCATACTGTTGGCCCAAAATGCACCCTATTACCTCATACAGACAAGCACCCCTGCCTACTAGTGATACCTGAAATTCTCAGTAGGAAACTTCTTCCTTAATTATACTTTAGCTCAAGGAATCATCCTATTGTTTCAGGTATTTATTTGTATAAAACTTCTACACCTGCAAAGAAAATGTTGCCAAAAGATTTCTGACTGTACAGTTTCAATTTTCTCTCTCAGAAATTCAGAAGCTTTAGGGTTGTTTTTTTTTTAAAAAAAAAAACCTCAGCAATGCATAAATAACTTTTTTTTTTCCTAAAACTGTATTTTCTGTTCCTAATTAAGCTGAGTCCTTCAAAGTATTTTCTCACTTGATCTGTTAAAATAATTTCTAAGCCTTTACCCACAACTGATGTTCAACACAACACGCAGAAATAGCCTAGTGTTCACGTAAGTCTTATCTTCAGCTAATTCTGTACAGTGGTCTTTTTTGAATCATGAGGACTCGTTCCTATCAGTGAATACCTGCAAGAGTTCCTTTTAAAACTTTTCCAATATTTATTTTCATGGGTATTTCTGTTCAAAAATTGGTTTTAAGGAATACAACATTTTATTATGGATTCACTGCATGGTCAATTAGCAATTTTCCCAGCCTATAAAAAAATAACACAGGGACTTTGAGCCCATACTATTTCTACCCTGGGAAACTACCTTCACCCTTCCAGTACTTTATGGTATACTCTCTGTTTCCTTCTTCATTCTATTTTTTTTTCTTATCTTCACGACACAATATCAGTATTTTACAGATACAGAAAAAGATTTTACTGGCAAAAGAAAACCATTCTCTGCCAGCTCAAACTCAAACACTAGTATTTTAAATAATGTTAATATTTTCTTCTTTATTATAACCATACATCCAATATAGCTTTGACAGAATCATTTGGATCCAGAACAAAAACAAGTTACTAGAAGTTAAATAGGTTCAAATAAATATTCACGCTTTGTATGTTTATCTAAATCAAATCTCCAAAGCCTTTCAAGTTTGCTCAACATAGACTTCACTGCAGCTTGTAAGCTGTTTCCTAAATAGGTCCTTAAGATTGCTTCAGATCATTTTGGTCATTCAAGACATAAATATGGAATAAAAGTGGAATAAAGTAGAATAAATAAAAATAACAGAAAATCTCAGACTGACTCACACAGAAGCCTATTTATGTATTCAGTAACTCTACTCCAGTCAGTCATTCTCACAGTAACTCAGATCTGTCAAAATCTATAATTTTTGGCATAGTTTATCAACTTATATATTTTCATTTGATTTCTTATCTTATATACATTTATGTACTATTGCTGTCTTCCATAAACTGACTTTAGAGTAATAGCTGTATTTATAGAACATGCCATTTTCTGATTTTTTACTAAGCTAAAAGTCGCTTTTTCATCTGTGTTCACTGCCAGTTACCTTTATTTCAGCTGTTTATATTTTAGGATTTTGGAAGGTGGAGGTTGTGGCACTAATGCTGCTTTTCCTCAGTTATCTTGTTTGTGACATGGACACCGGTTGAAAGCAGCTGAAGTATTTTTTTATTACCATAAATTTAATTGAATCCCAAGGTGAATAATATTAACACACCTCCTTGGTCTCTTTAATGAGCCTATGAAATGAAGCCATGCTACTGATTCTGCCTAGGGATCAAAGCAGTTTGGAGTAAAAGTTCAACATCATTTGCTACAGTTAAATTTAATTTATTTTAAAGGCTTAGTGAGGAATCTTCCAGTACCTTACAAGATGTCTATGGCCTGAGTAAGTGTTCTTATGAAAATGTAAACTGGTTTAAAAATTGTAGGAAAAATAGAAAACTAAATCAAAATTTTAGCTCTGCATTACAGAAGATCAGATCTTCTTCAACACCTGGGTTTTGTGAGAGTGTCTGGGCCCATACCCCAGATGGATCATAACCATCAGTGCTACTTATCAGAGGCACAAAATCTGCTTGGAGATGAGTAGCTAGCAGGGGTCAGTACTGGGTCCAGTCCTGTTCAATGTCTTCATTAATGATCTGGATGATGGGGCAGAGTGTACCCTCAGCAAATTTGCTGATGGCACAGAACTGGGGTGAGTGGCAGCTACACCAGAGGGTTGTGCTGCCATCCAGAGGGACGTCAACAGGCTGGAGAAATGGACTGACAGGAACCTCATAAAGTTCAACAAAAGGAAGTGCAAAGTCAACACAGGGGGCCAAGCAGCTGGAATGCAGCTTGGCAGAATAGGACCTGGGGACTCTGGTAGACACCAAGTTGAACATGAGCCAGCAAAGGCGGCGAATGGTATCCTGGGCCGCATTAGGAGGACTGTTGCCAGCAGGTCAAGGGAGGTGATCCTGCCCCTCTACTCAGCACTGGAAACCTGGAGTGCTGTGTCCAGTTCTGGACTCCTCAGTACAAGAGAGACACAGACATACTGGAGAGAGTCCAACAAAGGGCCACAAAGAAGATGAAGGGTCAGAAGCACCTATCGTATGAAGAGAGGCTGAGAGAGCCAGGCCTGTTTAGCCTAGAGAAGGCTCAGGGGAGGTCTCACCAATGTATAAAAAATATCTGGCAGGAGGGTATAATGAACATGGAGCCAGGCTCTTTTTGGTGGTGCCCAGTGACAGGGCAAGAGGCAATGGGCACAAACCGAAACACAGGAAGTTCAGTCTGAACAACAGGAGACATACTTTATACTGTGAGGGTGCCTATGCACTGGCACAGGTTTATCAGAGAGATTGTGAAGTCTCCATCCTTTGGATATTCAAAAGCTGTCTGGAAATGGTCCTGGGCAACCAGCTGTAGGTGGCCTTGCTTGAGCAGTGGGGTTGCACAAGAGGAACTCCAGATATGCCTTCCAACTTCAGCCACTTTGTGATTCTGTGATTCTGTAGTTACAAATGCTGTACAGCAAATAAAACAATTCAGAGAGAGAGAAAAAAGACAGAGACTTTTCCATGTGGCCACAAGCATCTTGTTCTTCCCTGTTTTCCTGCTTTTACTACTTTAGGCAGCTTTTGTTAATGTGGGAATTGCTTTTGTGAATCTCATTCTTAAAAGTCCTGCTTGTCTCCTTGTATTATACATCAAGGCTATAAATTCCACTAGTGTGTGGAAAGTGCGTTTTTGAGATCTACTCTTTGTTTGATCACAGTTTGTTTTCATTTCTCAACTCTCTTTCAGTTTTAATACCTTCTAAGAAATCAGCACTGCACTTTGAAATAAACTGAAAATGTCTTTGCAATAAGTTTCCTTTCTAATGTGAATAACACAGGAATTAAACTATTTACATTTTGTGTTAAAATTGACAATTCATGAAGATAATGAGTGACATATCAGTATGCCACTTCTGTTATTAATCTGGATGTGCGAGTTAAAGGACTGGCTCTGACTAAATAATTCTTGTTTCTGAAACCTAAATTTGTAGATTTATTTTCCATGAAGAACAACTGTCATGAAACAAATTCTCTCACATGATTTGAACCTATTAAATTCTACTTTTGAATTAGATGTTCCAATTAATGCATTAGTATTTTCAAGCATCAGCCCATTTATCCTAGCACATACTGCTGTTCATTCAAACTATAATTTTATATTTCTGCCAGTGAACATCTTGCTCTTTTGAGAATATTTCATTTTAAATATTTTTTTTTAAAACTCTAAAAGCTTTGGGAAATTGTTAGAGCCAATTTTTAGTTCCCATAGTTAGGTTATGAGGAAGCCTTATAGTAGGGCATTACAACTTATTTTCGTTTTTGTCATAGTCACTGAATAATCTTGTATTGTCATATCACTGATTTTTTTGACAAAATACTTTACAATCTATTTGACAACATTATTGTCATACCACCAAATTATTACTAGCATGTATTTTAGAGCAAGTCATTTGATTCTTTTGTATCTTACCAAACGTTGCCAAAAGGAGGAGACACATGGTGAAAAACCATTGCTGAACTGTGCCCATGTAATAGACCTTTAAAGTCACAACTGTCATGGTGACATCTAACTTCATTTATTTAAAAATATTTCATATTGGGAATTGATTTCTAAATCAATTTTGCCGAAGCTACAGCTGGTTTGACATCTTTTTCCTTTATTTAGTTTGTAAACCCAAAAGGTTCAGTTGTCTCAATTTTTTTGTTTTAATTTTGTGGCAAAAGATGTAGATAAAAGGACATCAGAAACTGCTGGCATTTCTGGATACAGAAGGACAACTCTGAGCCAGTGATTCAAGCCATTAATCTGACTAAAGAGAGCTCTACTCTATCATCAATTTCTGCAGTAAGAGTCACCTTCCTTGTCACCTCCTCAAGCTTCACCTTTATCCAGATGCTCAATGGAGTAACACTGAAGTGAAAATACAACCTTAGGAGTGAGAGATGAGCTCTTCACCTTGGTGTTTCTGTAACTGTTCCAAAGGAAAACAACCCAAGGCTATTTTCCAAAGAGGCAGTTAATTACACTAACTTTAAGGTTACTTAATTATATTTCTTTGTTCAGCTGCTTTATATGAAAGGAAATAATTATTTACATATAGAAAGATAACTCCTAATTTCTCATCAGAATAATCAAAGAGATAGTACATTAACAGAAGACACATATAAAAACTGCAAAAATACTGGTTATCTTGATGTGGGAATTAGGGTAGGAGACCTGTTTTCTCCTGCCTCTCCTTCTAATTATATTATTTTCACTCAGTTATGATCCCTGTCATTATCACTATCACATTAGCAGTAGTAATAAAACTAATTTGGTACAAATAAAATAAGGATACACAAGAATATTATCATTATCATCAACTTCATTTTATTATCAGCAACAGTAGCTAGAGATAAGAGGGAGAAAATAATTCAAAACCACTTTTTTGGCAAAAATATTAAAAGGCAGGGAGGATTCAGTAAAAAAATTTTGCACATCAGTCAAACGCATTATTTCAGTTAATGTTTCAAACAAAATATTTTTATTTTCCATATGAAACACCTTGTTAAAATCTCTTTACTTTTATTTATTTTTTAAATATAATCAACATTGAAACAAATACTTAAATTTTTGTTTGTCTCCTAAGTTACGAAAGACCTATTGAACAGAAAAGCGAGGAGTTTTGACAAAACTTAACTAAGTGTGTTGTGATATCTCTAGAGATAGAAAAAAATAATAGAAGGGTGGGTACTATAGAAAAAAAAATCAGTTTTATGAGTTTTGATTGATTGTTAAATGAATGGAGGCCCTTTCCCGACCTTTCTATTTGCAGAAACCAGGTAAAACAATCAACAGGAGGAAAATAAAGATAAAGATAAAATAGGTACTTAAGGTACTAAGGGCAGCCTAACAGGCTCATTTCATAACCTACCACAAATCACTAGCATTTATATATTATACAGGCAAAAATACAGACATAAAGACATTCTGTTCACCTCCTCTTATCAGTACTGTTGTCATAGAATAACTGCTTGCCTGTTCACCTCTGCAGTAGGAATTCATGTGTATCTGAGAACGTAATGTGGTTGTCAAAATGACAACAATCTTGTGTTTGGCGCTTCAACATCTGAACAAAGCTAGTGGAAAATGTGTGAAATATGTTTAAAAAAAGCTCTTTGGACGTTAAAGTAAAATTCCCTCTGAACTTTAAAGAATAGTAGGAGGTCAGTAAAGAAAAAACACTGGTGTTGCAAGGCTTTTGAATAAATATCAGTAACATCAGACATGATTTGTTGACTTGAATTTGATATTACAGTCTACATGCCAGCCAAATAATTTCCATTTTGAACTAAAATTAAGTTAGGTACTCGCTGCAAAATAACAGTGCATACAGCAAAGAGTTTTCTTACCAGACATAGTTGTCCAAATCCTAACCAGGTATAAATTAAAATAGCTCAAATTTAGTCAGTGGAAATCTGCCAATAATACCAATATTGCTTGCCCATCATCTTCATTTTATCATCCACACCTGTCTTTAAGCAGAAAATTTAAAAAAAAAAAATTGTTGTTTTTATTTTCTTTTGAATCTTTTTACAGAAATATTTATAGAAGATTTTTCTCCATCTCTCTCCCAACAGTACTTTAATTCTGAGAGTTGGGATATATTCCCAGGACAGCTCTATATTGCTTAAACAAATGTCAACTGCAACAATGCTTAACTTGGAGGCAAGGCATCCAAGTGAAGAAAAATCTGTAAAGTAGGAAATATGGGACAGCAGTTTTCTTATTGACACCACATGAGTACACAATAATAGCTTGTTAGAAAGAGTTCTCAATCCACCTCCTGTGGGTCCTCTGCGAACTGTGAACTCTCATGGCAGGAAGAGTCATTATTACCTTAGCTAAAATGATGATTGCTCTTTTGGGCTGACACAATACCAGCTAACATTAGCTTTTGGCAAGTAGCACTTTGTCAGCTACTAAGCCTGGGTAGGACACCGGAAACTGGAAGGAAATGGATTTAGAATAATTTTGTTGCTGCACCTTTTGACGTTTCTCAGTAAGATATGAAAACAGTAGGTGGTTACAGCTTCAATATTATTCATTCAATTCATCAATCACTTTCTGTCCTACAATAATGGGAAGTCTGGTTTTAATAATGATTTCCATTTTCCTTCTTTCAAAGTGCCTATGCTTAAGTAGTTAGGGAAGTGCCAATGTTTTAGGCCAAATGTTTTGCTCATGTAACTTCACTGATATAGTACAAAATCTCCTTCTTATTGCAGGAGAAACGTCATCCAAGTAATTAAATACAGCACTTATGAAGGGATAGTAAAATGAAATCTGCTACAGTTCCCCTAGTATTGCAGCAGGCTGTATTACCTCAATCTATTACCATAATGGTAGGAACTACAGTGATTTTTATACATCTGTTTCTGTGGTCAAAGTGAACCATAACGTGCAAGACTTGCTAGTAAAGGATTTCCATCCTGCCAGAAGATTAAGCTATTCCATTTTGATTATATACCACTAAAATTGAAGGAAAGGGAAGGAAATTAATTGTAAAGGATGAGGTGAAAAGCATTGAAGGTACTGATACAATATGTTCCAATGGTTTGGGTTTTTTTCCTTCTAGTTCTCTGCTTGGATGGCATGCAAAAACAGATGACATTAGCATATTTTGCTGCAGACATTACCATATGCATTACTACTACTTTCACTTTATCCACATTGAGGGGTTTTTTGTGCCATGCTGCCTATAGAGAACAAAGCTATACAAATTCTTTCCTTATTTCTCTTTAATCGCTTTGCTATAAAGAACACTTCAGTTTGTGAATCTCCTGGAAATGTAACCCCCTCTCACTGTTATTTGGAAAGCTCTCAGCCTACAAAGGGCACTATCATAAATATGCTGATAATAGAAAGAAGAGCAAGAAATAAGATCAGATGCTGAAGGCTATTATTAGAAGACCCAGCATTGCTACTTCTTCTTTGGTGAGTTTTGTCAATGAAAAATAATACATTTGCTACATGACAAATAAATGTTTTTCTTACCTTAACTCTTCCACTTACATTTTTATAGCCTATATAATATTCTGATGAATTTGAAATTGAGTGGTCTGCCCTACTGCTCCAATGAAAACTATTCAGCTGCTAGCCTAGAGCATACTAGTAGATACCAAGGAATCTAGAAGCACTTCTTAGTCACGAATTCAAGTTTGCCCTTTTCTTCCACTGTACTTGGACTCAGAATTCGGACAAGAGCCACATGCACCATTTAAGCCAGAAGTGTAGTGTCTAAACCTGACCTCTGTACTCTTAGTAGAATTACCTGAACAAAGCCAGACATTGAATTAAACTTGCTAGTAATCTAAATTTTTGCAGCCCTTATTTTTTTTCAGATCTTGGTCTGCATATGGTTTCTCTATTATAAGCATTCCCCTACACACATCCACTTAACTTACCCAACTTTAGGCACATTTTGTCTTTCTGGTTCCTCCCACGCATTCATCCTTTCTCTCACACTACTGTAGAAATACAGGACAGTTACCTTGCTGTTACTTGCACAGTACCTTTTATTTGGATGAATAGAGATGAGTCTGGTCTCTAGGGCTGTCAAACAAGAATGTTTCATAAGCAATACATTCAATCAAGGACTTTGTTTTTAATAAATTCCACCTTCTGAAGAATTTTTTTAGGCTTTGATCTACTCAGTGCTAACTCACCAGGACTTAGAGAATTCTACTCATTACACAAAACTTCAATGGACTCTGGTGGTTTGATAGTCTAATTCTAAATTTCTTCTCATCCCAAAGAAGTCTGTCTTATTAAAGGATATCCAAAAGGCATCACAATAAAACGAGTTGATATTTTGAGTGCTGAATTGATTAAGTACATTTTTCCCCCTAAAGAAAGCTGCATCTGTTTCCGTGTCCTAGAATAGCACAAAATCTGTTCAATGTAGAAAAGAAAGCTTCCGAGTGCCATCTTCAACTGATCCATATACAACTAAATAACTGGCCTTCAGGTAGACACCTGATTACCCTCAGAACGTTCCTGCCCCTCAGTTGTTACAGCAGTTCTGCATATGAGCAGATAGATAAAATACAGAGAAAAAGAAGTGGGAAGTAAGGGTAAATATTTACTTACTGTTCTGCTTAGAACATCATTAGACAGATGTTGCATGGTACAAAAATGTATTTTGAAATTGTTTGGTAGCTGGGAAGCAACCAAACACTAGGCACAGTTTGGGATTTTTAAGAATTTGATCTTTCAAGCTCCTTATAAAGGAACCAGACGTTTAGAGCAAATAAAGTGACATTTTCCACTTGGTTGTAAGCTCCTCCTAAATTCTTTGGTGGATAATACTGACTAGGAAACAGAAAGCCTGTGTATATTATGTTATCAGTAAATATATGCCCAGGAAATATACAAATTATTAGGAACCAGAATGATTGTATGAAAAATGAAAAAATTAACTTCACAATAATATTAATCACAGATGAGGGCTAAATTTTCCAAATGATAACATACCTGTTTAGGGTCAATATTAAGTAAGTAAGTATTAGCATTTTCAGATCTAAGTAGGATATGAATTTTGAGCTCTCTCCCTGAGTTGGTTATCTAGTAGTGGTTGTTATTCCATGGGGCATCTAGTCATCTAGTTCTCTGAAAAACTGCAGTGAAAACTTGACTTAAGGTGAAACACCCTCAAAAGCAGCTTGGGAATGAATCTGTAATCCTTTGCTGTCTGACTAGCAAAACCAAACCAAAACAAAAACTTCAGAAAAAGGGAAATTAGCAGAGTCCCACACAGAAGCTGAATATTGTTCATTAAGTGATATGGAGCTTTCCGCCCTGTAAGATTATGAGAGGAATCATCAACTGCACTAAATACTAAATTATTGCAAGGGATTCCCATAAGAATTACCTTAATGAAGCTGCTGCCTAATTAAATACCCACTCATGCATCTTGTCTTTTTTTCCATGAGCCTGGAACAAACTTTACTCTTGTACAAGAGACTTTTTTCCAGTCCTTACTCATTCTAATGTATCTATAGACTGTTTTTTCATCTAGTATTTGTTTGCATTGAATGCACACACACAAAGCTGTTACTTCACATACTGTTTCAAAGTTTTCATTTCCCCAGTGATGGGTTATACTAGACCTCTTGTACTTTTGTTCTTGGAGAACAGTATGTCTCTTAGGTTTTATATATTGTTTGTTCTTCCTTGTTGGTTAAGTACACGTCTTTTACCAGAATACCATTTACAAAAACAGGACTCTAGCCCCCAGTTTCCTTGTCCTATTAGCAAAGATTAAATATTTTACTATGTTCTTTTCCACTGAATATAAAGCTAGACAAGTATCCTAATTATACATATCAACAAAACATGTTGTGAGAAATTTCCTAACATAGGACACAATCAAAAATAAAACAGTACAAACAAGGAACAAAGAGAATTTAACTTTCTTTTTAAATAGACTGTGAAGATCAGAACTAACACTATCAGATCTACATTTTGCAGTGAAAGGAGTCCTGTCCTTTCTGTACTTACCAACGCTTATAAATACCCTAAAGGTGGATGTCAAGAGGATGAGGCCAGACTCTTTTCAGCAGTGCCCAGCAACAGGTCAAGGGGCAATGGACATCTTAATATGAGGAAGAACTTCTGTACTTTGAGGGTGGTAGAGCACTGGAACAGGCTGCCCAGAGAGGCTGTGGAGTCTCCTTCTCTGGAGATATACAAAACCCTCCTGGATACGTTCCTGTGCAACTTGTTGTAGGTGACCCTGCTTTGGCAAGGGGGTTGGACTAAATGATCTCCAGAGGTCCCTTCCAACCCTGACCATTCTGTGATTCTGTGATTCTGTGATTCTGTTCTTATCCAAGGGAAATTAGCCAAAATTAAGTCTGTAATTTTATAATATTTTCTATGATTCAGTAAACTATTATGTTACCCTAGTTCTCTGATCCTGGGATTATCGGGTTTATTCTGTAGTCACTAACATGAAATAAAAATCACCTGCTAAAATTTAGCTCATACTACTGTCATCATTTAAGGCTGGGCCGCCTCTTAAAATG
>NW_009597863.1:16211-19442 GCF_000690535.1 Cariama cristata | reverse complement strand
GAGGTTTGCCTCTCTGCCCGAACCCAGTATCCTGGTTGCTCTGGCACCTCCGGGCACCAGCAGGTTCAGCTTGGACCACTGTCCCCAAAAACCCCCTGGAGAGAGCAACGGGCTGGTGCTCTTCATTAAACGAGGGATTTGCAGGGATGGAGCAGGAGCAGCGAGGGCATCGCCGCTGCCCCGGCTGTACATCTCAAGCCCCTTCTAGCCTTGGTTTGTTAAACCAAAACAGGCGTGAGGGCAGCAGAGCTGCTGGGGATTTGAGTCTCCTTACAAGTAATTATTCCCGCTCTGGGCTAAGGTTTCCCAGCTCCCCCTAATTTTTTCCCCAGCCAGCAAGGGGCTTGGGGGGGCGGGGAGCAGGGGGTGGCTGCAGTCAGCATCCTGGCCGAGCGTCCTGGGTGCTTTGGGGTCCCAGGACAAGGAAAATCCCTTTCTCTGTGGTTTGGTGTTCTGTTCCGTAAAATGAGGCTGGACCTTTTTTGCGCATCAGCCAGGGAAGCTGTACGATCTCTGCAACCCACCCCTTGATGTGCTTTGCCTTCATCCCCTGCAGCCCTTAATCATCCTCCTTTCTTCTAGCTGGGGGATCACGGACGTAAACCAGAAATAATCTGTCACACCCGCTTCCCCATCCCCTCGGCATGCTACAGAGCTGCGCTAACCCCCTGCCACTTTCCCTTTGCAGACCTGGACGAGTGCTCAGAGGGCAACGGCGGCTGCCAGCAGACCTGCGTCAACATGATGGGCAGCTACGAGTGCTTCTGCAGGGAGGGCTTCTTCCTCAGCGACAACCAGCACACCTGCATCCAGCGCCCCGAAGGTTAGTGCACAGCATCTCCATCCCCTGCATTTATCGGGCAGGTTCGTCCCCCATCACCTCTGGTCACCCCTGCGTGATGCCTGGTGCTGACTCTTGGTGTTGCAAATTTGAAAGCAAATTGATTACGAGCACATTGGGAGAGGATGCTGCAGGGCTAATAAACATCTCCGTAACAAAACCCTCGCAGGCCCCTTATTCAAGCACAATAATACCAAACGGAGGACATTAATCCTATATCCAGAGCATTTTATTAAATAAAAGGTATCCGGAGATCCTCATGCCGCCCTGTGAGACTCATCTTCTCCTGCCAGGTCTTGCGCAGCACCGAGCCCTTCGTCTCGGTATCAGCTCTAAATTGCTGCCGTCTGGAGCAACGTCTTAGCCAAAATAGGAGGAAATGAGAGATTTTTGCGTCTCTGCTGATTTTTATCTCCGCTGCTTGGCAAAGCCAGCTGAGTGTTTTTGCTTTCCTCCTTCCCCCTTCCCAGCTGTGTTGGTCCCTCCAGCTCCCCAGGGAATCTTGCCCAGCCCGGGATGGCTCAGCAGCTGCGGTGGCATCTCCAACATCCCCATCCCCTGTGTGTCTGGGAGGGACGAGCTGGCTGCTCCTTCCTCCCAGTGACACAGTGGGTGGCCCCCACTGGGGATGGGGATGCAGGTGCTGGGTTTTGAGCTGATTTTTTGAGCTAAATGGCTGCAGAGTGGTGTTGGCCCGGGGAGGTCTGTGTTCCTTCTGCACCCTGAGATTGATCTTGTAGCTGCTGCGTGGTCCCCGAGCTGGGGCTGAGGAGCGGCTGCTGAGGACGAGGGGTGGGAGGGTTGCAGCTGGTCCCCAGGCTGTGAGCCTGGAAAAAGCAGAGAGCTGAGGTCAATTTGAGATCTGATGTTAAAGCCTGTTCTGACTCCTGGCTCTTGGGCACTGCCAAGGCAGAAGCATTCGGTATTAGAGCGCTAAATCTCAACGTTACGGCTGCATCCTTCCTTCTGGGGTCCTTGCCAGCTTCTTGTCTCTCTTTTTCTACCCTGGCAGGAGGCTTTCTCCTTTCCCTCTGCTTTTTCTCCTTTTTTCATTCTCCCTCTTGCTTTCCTCTCTCCCTCCTGATGCAGAAGGGATGAAACACTGCTGGGTCAAGAGACCCAGGGGATAGATGCCAGGACCCCCCTCCTGCAGCACCTCCCTCACACCGGCCAGTCCCTCCCAGTAAAGGAGAGGCCAAGGGTTGGGGCTCGCTTGATATCGGTCCCTTTAAACCCCATCGTGCTCAGCCCGATGATGACAGCGGAGCTACCGAAAGCAAAAGAGGCGAGCAGAGTCCTTGCACCAGTGCAAGAGCAGATGACGATGTTGCAGGGAGAGGAAGGATTAAAGGGGTTGCATCCCTTCCTGGACGGTGGCTGTAGGCACCGAGGGATTTCTGTCTCCCGACATCATGCGGTGGAGGAGGATGCCATGCCTGGGTGGAATCGCCTGGGGAGTCTTAGGAAAACAGCGTGCGGCCATCCCGGCCTGGAGGAGAGCCAGGCCACACGGACGCCAGAGCTTGCGTCTCTGCTGGGATGTGCCAGGGCATCTCTGCAGACTGCCGGCCGTTGGGATCTGGCTCCTCTGGAAGGTGGCATCTCCGGGGGGACAGCGGCACGGCAGGGCAGGGTCAGCCTCAGAGGTCTCTGTGTCTGCCATGGTACCTGGGATGCAGCAGAGATGCTGCCAGGTGGTAAAGAGCAGCGATAAAAAAGAGGGAGAGAGAAAAGCCGCTGTTTGGAGGAGAGTTTGAGAGCACTTGGCTGTCCCCAGCATCCCTGGGGCATTGCGTGTCCCTTGGGATCCCAGGGCAGGGCTGGGTGGGGCGTGGGGGCTCGCAGCAGCATCCTGGCCCTGGGGCAGGCTGGAGGGTGCTGGGGAGGTGGAGCGGGGCTCCCCACAGGTTGGGGGTTCCCAGCACGGAGGCCAGGGAAGGGAAGGCTGGTGTGGTTGGAGGTGGGAGGCTCTAATTGCTGAGGGCTCGCCTGCCACTGCGATTACAGATGATCGCCCTGTCCTGGAGCGGAGCCAGGCAGGATCTGCCAGGCAGGTGATGGGGAGCAGCCTGGGACACCCGCAGGCTCCAGCCTGTCGTTTTCAACCCTTCCCATGCATGCTTGGTGCATCTCAGCATCCTTTGAGTGCCCTGACCCCGTAAGGACCTTCCCTCACCCTCCTGCCCCAGGCTCTTGGCAATCCATGGGCTTGTGGCTCTGCCCAGTCCCCCATCCGGACACCAGCATCACTCACCCTGCAGTGGGCTCCGCACCAGGTGCCTGGAAAGGAGCTGATCCCCTCCCTTTGCTAGAAAAAGGCCCTGAGCAGGCAGTTGGATCTCCCAGAGGGCCATCCCCGACTTGCTGTGGGTTTTGTTAAAGGTCTCATA
>NW_009597863.1:13840-16171 GCF_000690535.1 Cariama cristata | reverse complement strand
CCGGGTTTCCACAGGCGGGTGTCCCCATGCCCCAGGAGGGGCTGGGGCAGGAGGGGGCTGTCAACAGGTCAGCGAGGGCAACACGGCAGCTCTGATAATGGGAACCAGCAGCTCCCCAAACCCTCATTCCCCAGGGGCTGCCAGCCTGTGAATCCTCGCCGAGCTGTCAAAGCATCCTGTAGCTTACGGGCACAGCCCCGGGGCTCATCCTGGCGGAGCAGGTCCAGGGCTGTCCCCTCCAAACCCTTTCTTGCTCAGCTGAATGATGCCATGACCGCCTGCCCCAGGGATCTGGCATCACAGCCGTGCTCACCCCGTCCTCCTCATCTTCCAAAAGGAGCTGCATCGCTCTGTCCCATCGGTGCCAGGCGGGGCTGGGGGGCAGCCGCTTGCCCCAAGGCGTGGGAGTGGGGTCTCAACCAAGGCAGTGGGAGGGAATTAAAGGTTGAAGGCTTCAGGGTGGCTTTTTCCCCCCTTCCTGAGCAACTCTGTGCCAGGAGGTGCTGCCCTTTGAGGTGCTGCCCAGGGTTATCCCATCCCCTCTAAGGTCCTTCCTTGCAAGGTTTTCCCCTCGTTGCCCCCATCTCCCCATCCCTGTCCCACCCCAGACATCCTTCTGCTCCCATGGACCGCTGCTGGCAAGCTTGTGGAGCTTTTCTTTGCTTCCTTCTCTCTTTTAGAAGGAATGAACTGCATGAACAAGAACCATGGCTGTGCCCACATCTGCCGGGAGACCCCCAAGGGGGGCATCGCCTGCGAGTGCCGCCCTGGCTTTGAGCTCACCAAGAACCAGCGCGACTGCAAACGTAAGGAGCACTCCAGGGATGGGGATGCAGCCTCCCAGGGACCCCGAACCAGGTCCCCATGGTACACACACCTTCTGGCCCTGATGCAAAGCCCTGACACCACACCCCCCAGGAGCAATTCATTTATCGAGCCTGAAGTCCTCTGGCTTACGTTTTCCTCCAACATGCCCAGCTCTGCCTCTGTTGCCCTTACAGACGATGCTCTCCACCCCCCCCTGCCATGAGATACTGCGCCCTGACACTGACTGGGCTGAAATAGCAGCTAAAGGGGGTCCCAAGAGGCACAGCATCCCCTGTCCCTGTCCCCCTGTTTCGCATTCCCAAGGGGAGATGAACAAGGGAGAGTGCGATTGGCATGGGAGGAGCACAGGAATCCTCTCCCCGGGGGTCGTGGTGCTCTCAGCCTGTCTGATCTCCTGCCAACATCTCACTGGCACTGCCAGCGTTATTAAATAGATATGTATGTGTTTATGCAATTATTTTTATTTTGTTACTCATTTGCTGTCTGCAGCAAATACGTAAAATCGCTGATGAAATGGAGTTTTAATCCTACAAGCCTATTTTCCCTCCAAGCTAAATGAACAGTACACCTTGCCCGCCGGGGAGGGCTGGCAGGGATTCCCGGGAGCCCCTGAGTCATTCCAGAGCTCAGGAAAGTCCCACCCTTCCCCTGTAACACCAGATCCAGGGTCAGGGACAACCAGCCCACTGGTCCCCTTTGCTCAGGCTCCGCCGGTGGCAATTAGCAGATAGGCAAAGGGAAGATGTGAGAAACCACGTAAGTTTGCATCTGCCAAGATCCCGCAGGGAAAGCCGAAGGGCTTTAGAAATTATCCAGGAGGGAGGAATCTCTCTGAGGGTACGGACGAGGGTTTTTTTTTTTCCAAGCCGGCTTTATGCTACTGCTTAGGGATGCTGGGTGGGGAAGAGAGGGGCCGGGACCCCAGGTGATGGCCGGTGCTTTGCCTCCTACAGTGACCTGCAACTACGGGAACGGGGGCTGCCAGCACACCTGCGACGACACCGACCAGGGACCCAAGTGCGGCTGCCACGTCAAGTTCTTGCTGCACTCCGACGGGGTGACGTGCATAGGTAGGTGTGAGGCATCGCCTGGCTGCGGGGACGTGGGGTGCGGGATGGTTCGTCTTCCTCCCTGGGTAATTTGCTCTTGACCTGATGGTCGGGTTTTGGTTTTTTTTTTTTTCCCCCAAGCTTTGGGGATGTGGCCTTTCCTTTTGCTGAGATTGGAGAAACTTGGTGCGTGTGTGAGGGATGCTGCGGGTACCCGCAGGGATGCGTCGCTGCTCAACCACAGGGAGAAAAAGTGGCCGTGGGGTTGCTTGAGGGGGCATGTGGGGACAGGTCGGTTGTGGCGGGGTTTGGGCGGGGGTCCCTGCCTGCCTCCGTGCTGCTGGAGGGAGAGGGGTGAGGATGTCCCCACGCTAGAAATTGTTAGTGTCGCTGTCACCAGCAGCATTCGGGGAGGGACACAGAGGGGACAGATTTGGTCGCGGCGATCCGTTCC
>NW_009597863.1:11796-13630 GCF_000690535.1 Cariama cristata | reverse complement strand
AATTGTGTTACAAAAAAAAGCCCCAAACCCCAACAACCTGACAACTCAACCACCCCCCAAACTGTTCGTTTCCTGTGTGTGTTTTCAAATTGTAAAACATCAGAGATAGAAGTCTGACTGGTTTCATATGCTTGTGCTGTTTAACAGCTGACTTGATTTAAAAAAATCTTACATTTCGGGAGTGATTAAGTCCACAAATTGCTCCAGACGTTTGAGTTCTTATTGCAAAATAAAAAAGAAAAAGGAATTGAAAGCAAAGAGAGAGGTTTTGGCTCCCTGTGTCCCCGCTGTGCCTGAACAGAAAACCCTCTGTGCTTTCCAAAGGCGGCTCCATCCTCGAAGCCCCCCGAACCCCCAGCTGCTCCCCACCAGCTCGAGGGATGCGAGGGGCTGAGCCCCCACCAAAGCTCTGCTGCCGGCTACCTTAATGTCACCGCTGTCACCCTACTGCTTCCAGGATTAATCCCCGTCCCTCCTGGCTGCTGGCAGGCGGGTGCAGCCCCCTGTTCCCCCTGTCCTCGGGTTTGCTCCCGTAGCCGCTGCGTCCCATCCCACCCCCTGAGGACCCTCCCGGGGGGTTGCTGCTGTGCCCGGGGTGGGGAGGACTCCTCCGATGAGGACTTCGGGACCCTGGGGTGCGTCAAGCCGGTGCGTTCCTCCTGGGCAGAGGTCCCTGCGCGTGTGGTGTCTGTGCTGGTGTGAGGATTCGGGGAGGTTTGGCACTGAAATGATGCTCCTGACCTGCTGGGTGCAGGGGGTGGGAGAGGCACTCTCTGAAGCATCTCGTGGTTTGGGGGATACTCGAGAGGGGTCGGTTTGCCAGAGGGTCTTGGCACTCAGACCCTGGGTACCACAGGTGTGAGGGTGGGATTTGGGCGTTTCCAAAATCACTCATCCTCATGGCCTTGGCCAAAACCTCCCCCTTTGTCCCCACACCGAGCACCGTCTCTGCTGGGGAGGCATCTCCCACCGGAGCCGGTACATCCCCATGAGCTCTCCCCTCGCCCACCTTCCTGGGGGAAATCAAACACCGTGATTGGAGGATTTGAGGAGCAGCACCAGCCCAAAACCCACCGCCGCGCCTTTCGCATCCCTTTCGGGTCTGCAGCCCCCTCTCCGCAGGAAGGAGCCGACCTGGTTCCCGCATCCCCTGGGGCATTCCCGGTCCCCCAGCCCCTCTGCGGGAACACTGCGGGATTGTGCTCTGGCCGCTGGGAGATGGCGGCTGCCCCGCGGGGATGCTGGGCCAGCAGATTTACGGCCAAGGTACCTGCTCGGATATTTATAACCACTCTTTCTTGTTTTACGGCTGGGGCTCAGCAAACAGCCCTTCCCCATCCCCGGCACTCCCTCCGCCGCCCCTTCCCCATTTCCTCTGAAATATTTCATCATTTCAAGGGGAATAAAGTTTCCAGCGAGGGGAAACGCAAACTCACTCCCCGGGCTATGGGCTTTGAAATTGTACGCGGTGCGTTTGATGGGCTGCCGGGACAGGCCCCTGGTCCAGGTTCCCTTCAGATCACACCACGCGGCAGGAAGCACGATCAGCCCCTTTGAATGACAGTTTCATTAGGCCACGGCCGGTGTTTTTCATTTTTCCGCTTTTTATTGCTGCTTTTAAAAATGCAGATAATGAATAACATGCCTCTGAGCAACGCGGGGCCAGCCCTAATGGCTCCCAACATGTCTGTAGGCTTGAGGGGGAGGGGGAACCAGGAGGGGAGGCCGATGACCTTGTATATTTATATTTATGCTCAAAAAGCAGCTTTTTTTAAAAAAAAAAAGAAAAAAAAAAAGAGCACATAAAATTGCCCTCAAGCAGCCCACGGTGCAC
>NW_009597863.1:9262-11721 GCF_000690535.1 Cariama cristata | reverse complement strand
CAGCTCCCTCCCGCTGATATTTGGGGTGCAGCAGGGCTGTCGCTGTCGCCCCCATTCGTGCCGAGCACCAGCGGAGCAGGAGGTGGTGGATGGGGAGGAAATGTGATTAGATGGAGAAGGAAACTAAACCCAGCTCAAGTTTTATGGCCAATTTCCTGACCTGCACCCAGGCAGTTTGCGATGGTACCGACGATGCTTCCCAGTTTTCTGAAGCCGGCAGTGCCGGGAGCAGTGCCGGGAGCTGGGGACTGCACTGGACCCCACTGCTGGGTCTATGCTGGGGACACCAGAGCGAAGGGACCACAGCGTGGGAAGGGGAAAGGGGGCATGGGGACGCGAGGAGGGTGGCTGTGGGCATGCCATGCATGCTCCCGCGCACACATCGACCTCCCCAAGGAGGATGCGGTCCCTGCAGAAGCCTCAGCCCCCCATGTCCCGGCTGCTGAATCCCTGCCCTCAGCCTGAGCCCCCCAGGACAGCACAGGCAGAGCCGGAGGCTGTGTTTCCCCTCTTTTCCCTTTCCACCGTCCTCCCCTCTGCACGGACCCGGCGCCATTTCTCATTAAGCGGGGATGCGCTCGTCTCCGCTCAGTCCCATGGGTGATGGGCTCCATGCACCTCCAGCATCCCCACCCAGTACTTGCCCGGGGGGTGTCTCTGGCTTTAGTCCAGCACTGCCATGGGGCTCTGTCCCCACACAGGAGCAAAAAGAAGTGCTGGAGTCCCTTACCCCTCCCCAGAATGACCGGGATGAAGGATGGACATCTCCCGGCCGTGGATGGACGGTGCCAGGCAAAGTTTCCTTTGCAGGGCAAAGCTCAAGCTAAATTTTTGAGGCAGTCCCCAAAAGTGATCCCTGGGTGTTTTAGCACCGATTTTTGGGGTCTGCAGCTTTGCCTGGGCTGCCCTCAGCCCCTTCTTGGCCATCTGTTCCCCCCAGGCTCCCATAGGCTTCCTCGGGTACTCAGCACCCTGGGGCTGTGCCGTGCCTCGCCGGGGCTCCTTGCACCCAGGTGCACCAATGCATGGGTGAAGCTGAGCAGCCCAAACGCACCCAAAATTTGGGCTCACCGCTGGCTTGGCTGCTAAATCCAAGGGGTGCAAGTGCCACCGGTGGGATGTGGTCGCCTTCCCGAAGCCCATGGCCACGCAGTGTCCATAGGGCTCCTCTCAAGGATTGCTACCTGTCCCGGCACGTGCTGGTTTTGCTCCGGCGAAGGCGAGGACCCGATTCCCCAGACTAACGGGCTGCACTAACGATCCTGGTAACGCGCTTGCTCCCTCTCGCATGGGCCTCCGGCCAGCCCGACACAGCGCGAAACCGGAGGGGGTTTGGAGAGGCTGTGGGACACGGGATGCTTCAGACAGGGTGATGGAGAAGTCGATAGCACCAGACCTAAACCGTGGGTTTTGGCTCTTTTGGGAGGAGGGGGGAGAAAAAATCCCCAAGGGACCATTTCCACCAGGCTGGAAAGGCAGCGGAGTCAAACCCACTGACGTGTGACACCAACCGAGCTCCTGGCTGGGCACTGTTTCTAAATCACTTTTTTATAATGTTAAACAGGGGAGAGACACTTCCAGCAACACGTTATCCTTGAGACGTTTTCTAATGGTAAATATTTTTGTTCTCTCTATCTCTACGAAGGGGTCTAACCGTAGCCGGTCTCTCATCTTGAGAGATCTCATCTCATCGTAACGGGGCTCGGGGGGCTGAGCTCTCACGCTAACCGCATGCCTCACTAACCCTGTTCCCCGCTGCTGCTTTTAAACCCCGCGGAGCAAGCCTGGCCTCAGGCTGTGGGCGGCCTTTGCTTTTGGGGACAGAGAAAGAAACCCTCCCTTGGCTGCGCTTGCATGAGGCGGGGGCTCTCGCGTTGCTTTGGTCGATCCAGCCCGGTGCAGGGGGTGATAATCCGCTTTCACTGCGGCAATGGTTATCCCCCCCGCCCTGCCACCGCCGCCGAGCAAGCCCCGGAGGAGGTAGCGGTGGGCTGCGTGATGGGGAGGGGGATGCTCGTGCCCGTCTCTGCGCTGTGCGATCCCAAAGTTGCCCCTTCCCGGAGCCCACCCGTTTGCGGACGGTCCCCTCTGTGGGTGCGGGGACATTCTGGGGGTCCCAGGGTTTGGCCCAGCAAAGCTGCTAACCATGCTCAGAGGCACCCAGCCCTAAATTGCAGAGCTGCAATGACCCTTTATCGGGCTGGGTACCTCGGCTGCGTCCCCAAGGATTTCTTTGCAACCCCCGTTGGGTCTCTAAGCCCTTCACGAAGGTAAGGTGATGCCTCTGCTCCGCCAACAAGGAGACCAAGGCAGTCTGAAGGTGCAGCGACTTGTCTGATGTGGGGAATCTTGTTCGTGGATGTGCTGGGAGCATGCAAACCCCTGGCACATCCAGGAGGAGCTGTGGGTGCACAGCTCACCGGTGGCAGGGAGCACCGACCGTGGCTTTCGAGGGGGCT
>NW_009597863.1:6887-9213 GCF_000690535.1 Cariama cristata | reverse complement strand
CGACCCAGCTGTATTCCCTCCGATTACCGCGCTGTTATCTCCTTAGGCTCGTGGGATCACCATCCCGCTGCCATTGCCGAATCCCGCTGGTGGAGGCAAAGCCGGAGGGTGTGCGGGCAGGGCACTGCGGGGGCACGGGCAGGGGCTCCGTGGGTCCCCGGTGACGGCCGCACAGCAAAGGGTGCTGAGGAGGGCCAGGATTTCCATGGCACAGCGGTCGGGAAGTGAGATGGAGGAGGGTGGGAAAGTGTGTCTGTGTGTGCAAGCTGCTTTGTCTTCTCCCTCCCCTCTTCTCCCTTTGGCCCTCGCCAAAGCCCTGGGTGGTTGGGTGAGTCACGCCGGCTCTCGCCGGGCTGGGAGCAGCCCCCGGGCTGCCGGCACCGCCGAACACTGTCGCTCTGCCAGGGCCCCGCTCCTGTGCCTGGCCACGTGCCTTGCAGGTACCCCAGCAGCCCCCTCCAAGCCTAGGACATGGTGTCCCCCCCACCTTTGCAAAGGGGTTTGCAGGGATGCTCCAGCCGTGCTGGCTCAGCGCCCACCCCACGCACGCCCCAGGCACTGTCCGCATCCTGCACGGGTTGGCGGGTCGGGCTTGCTTTACATCTCAGCCAAAATTCCCAAAGATGCAAAGGGGCCGGGAGGGGAGATGGGTGCCACAGTGCTGGAGGAGGCTGTGAGCAGGGTGAAGCGTGCCCAGGGCACCGCGCTCCCTGGAGAGGCCCATCCTGCCCGGTGCAGCTGCTTCTCTGGCTCCTTGATCCCACCGAAAGCAGCGCCGGTGCCAAGCCCATCGTCTCATCTCAGCAGCGACCCTGTCAAATCAATCCTCCCTGGGCTGCTTCTGCATCAGCTGCTGGAACAAAGGCTGGCGTTAAATAATTCATCGGGCTTCCAGAAAGTTTCCCTCCCCTTCGGCGTCGTGTCGCCCGCACCGCGCTCTTCGTCCCGGCGCTGTGCAGGGGGGATGGTCCCGGCATGGCCAGGCTGCGTGTGGTGCGAGGACCTGGCTGGAGGAATAATATCTGCAGAAATCCCTCCCTTGCCGTTAGGTTTTGTAATTGTGCTGGTTATTAATTTCACAAAATGGTCCCTTTTGTTCTCTTATTATGGGACATCATAAAAATAGCAGCGGCAAGACGAGCACAGAGCGATCCCAGCGATGCCGCCCTGCAGCAAATGGTTGGATGGTTCAATCATTCCCACCCCATGCGGCGCTTACAAAGAGCGGGAGAACCTGGGATTTGCTCTTTCCAAGGAATTTCTTCAAGGCATTTTCATCTTGGGTTCCTTGAAGCCCAAATGCCTCATTTATCCACGCAACCAGCCTTCTGAAAGGAATATTTTATTATCCTTTGTGAACAACTTAATGCACTTCAAACCATTGTTCTGGTGGTTAGGACCGAAATTGAGGATTGATCTCACAGGGAAGCTGTCAAGCTGAAAATGCTTCATTTAAATTAGTGTCCCTTCTAGTCCTACCAGCAACAGCTGACTTTGATAATACTGAAATAATTAGCATTTTTTTTTAAATTGGATTCTTTTTTCCACTGATGCTGCCTGCCTCTGTGTGTGTGTTCTAATTATACAAAGCGTCTCCCAAATTAGCCTGCGACACTGGACCGGCTGGCGTGCCCGAGTGGTGGGTGACGGTCAGGGACCAGCGGTGCGGGGTCACCCGTGGCTTTGTGACTCGGTGGCAGTGGTGGCAGCGAGGGGGTCGGGCCCCCCCCCGACCCCCATCGGGGGACCAGGGCTGCGCACCTGCATCCCTGGGGAGCCGCAGCCTGGGCACCCCTGGTGAAACCCGGCTCTGGCTGCATTTTGCACAGAAAACGCTGTGACTTTGTCACTTGGAAATTCAGTTCCTCCTCGTTGGAGCTGGCAAAGGGGGACTCCACCAACCCCTGGTTTTGAGGGACGCGCAGCCCCGCTGCCAGCGCGGAGACTGAACGTGGTGGGATTAATCCCACGGCGCTGCTTTTCCCTCCGTCAGCTGAAAAGCTGACACATTTCAGGAGTGAAAATCCTCCGTCGAACCACCTCCGCTTTTCCCAGTGCCCCGAGTGTCGGCTCTTTTGCAACAGGGAGCCGCTCTGCCCCTGCCCCCCCCTGCCTTGATCCCTGACCCCATCCTCCCCGGGACGGCCGGGTACCGCTCTGCTCCCCGCCTGCAATTAATAAAGCATCCTCTGACGAGGGGACAGGGCTGTCGCTGCTCACCTCTTGGCCTGAAATGCAGATACCCGGTATATAAGAGCAGGTTGTTGGAAGGCAGGAGGGTTTTACACGGGTTTCAAGGGGGAGCCGGGAAATCTGGGTGCTTTTT
>NW_009597863.1:6115-6787 GCF_000690535.1 Cariama cristata | reverse complement strand
GGGAAGGCAACGAGCGCCGGGTCGTCTGCAGAGGTGGAGGATGCTGCGGGATTGCCAAGCGTTAACGCCTTACCCCCACCGGCCCTTGCGCTCTGTATCTGGGGTATTTATTAATTTGGGGGCTCCGTGACCTCATTAGTGCTGCGTGAAAAGCTGAGGGTGGTTTCGATGGACTCTGCAGGGAGGTTTGCACCCACTGCCCCTCCCAGCCTGCGGCGTGGGGATGTTTGGGTGGCATGGGGACATCTGGGTGGCGTGGTGACATTTGGGTGGCGTGGGGATGTTTGGGTGGTGTGGGGACATCTGGGTGGCAGTTCCTCACCCCGGCCGCTCTCTCCCCTCTCCGTGCAGAAACGTGTGCCGTGAACAACGGGGGCTGCGACAGCAAGTGTCACGATGCAGCCACGGGCGTGCATTGCAGCTGCCCCATGGGCTTCATGCTCCAGCCCGACAGGAAGACGTGCAAAGGTAAGTGGGTGCGAGCGGGGCCAGGGTGTTCGCTGCTCACCCTTGGGTGCCTCAGACCCCTCCTTGTGTCCTCGGTACCTTTAGAAAAGGCTCGGTTGTAGCTCAGCTCAATGTTGCCCGCAGCATTTGCATCTGTGGGGGGGGAAGGGGGATCACCCCCAGGGATGGGAACCCAGCCGCCTCGCTAAAAGCACCGTCGTTGTC
>NW_009597863.1:5819-6083 GCF_000690535.1 Cariama cristata | reverse complement strand
GGGGAAAGGAGGTGGTCAGGTCAAGTCGGAGGAGATGGCAGGGCACTTGTGGGGCTTGAGGGTCCCATCCTGCCTCGTTCCACCCTGCTGCCTCAGTTTCCCCCTGGGTAGGGACTGGGCGTGCAGGAAATCCACACTCACTCTGGCAATTTGAGATGCTTGAGTCCCTCTGTGGTCACCATCCAGATGGGTCCGAGCACCATGTCCCACGCAGGGAAGGACCCCACGCGATGCCGCATGCCCTTGCACGCTCCCACCGACATC
>NW_009597863.1:4175-5455 GCF_000690535.1 Cariama cristata | reverse complement strand
TTACAGCTCGCTCCCTCGCAGCCATAAAAAGAAAGCCCCAGCCCCGGAGAAGCAGAGCTGCCGCGCCAGTGCTGGGGGATGGAGGGACAGGGAAGGCAGCTGCCTCTTCCTGGTCTCCTTCCATTTTACAGGTCATTTCCTAGCAGTAAATTTTGTGATTAGTGAAAAAAGGGGGGAAAAAAAAACCAAACACAACGAAAAAACCAAGTCCCAGCCTCTTTCCAGGTTGTTGGGACTCCTTGCAGTTATTGTGCATCGTCATTTTTAGCTTTGTTTATGGCAGGAAGGAGATGGCAAGCAGAGAGGTGAGGGTTGAAAAGTATGTATTTTGTCGAGCGGCTGTTTTTGAAGGAGGGGGTTTCCCCTCCTGGCTTATTCTTTCTTCCTGCTGCTCCTGGTTCCCCAAAGTAGCCCCCAACCCAAACCCATGACTCTGCAGACCCTGGTCTGGTGCTTTCCCCCAACTGCGAGGCTTTTTTGGAGACCCTGGCTCCTGACTGTGCCCCAGGGGATGCTGAAACCTGCAGAAATGAAATATTTTGCACCACTTCCCAGGGGAGCTGAGCCCAGGAGCCCTGGCCTTCCCCAGTGTCATGCATCGGCTCCCCAAATGCACCCAGATAAAACCAGCAGCCACATTCTCCCAGTGACCATCAGAGCCCAAAGGGTTTCCTCCTGGTGGGGATGGGGTCCGGAGGGGAGGACCCCACTCTCCTGGCCGAGCATCCCAGCCGAGGCATCACACCTGTCCCCTGTCCCCACCAGACATCGACGAGTGCCGGCTCAACAACGGCGGCTGCGACCACATCTGCAGGAACACGGTGGGCAGCTTCGAGTGCAGCTGCAAGAAGGGCTACAAGCTGCTCATCAACGAGAGGAACTGCCAAGGTAAGGGACAGCGGGACCCCGGCACCCTGCCCTGCTCGGGGACATCACCTCTCCCTGCCCACTGGCGTTTCTCAGCCCTCCCACGGCTGCTGCTGGAGGAGCGCTGGCCCCGTTACTCATTGCTCTTTGCTTGCCTCTGGACCGGTGACATCCTTTGGGAGATTAGTGTGGATTTGGGTTCTGGTCTGGGGCTTAGCCCTTTGATCTGCAGAGCTGGGCTGCTGTCCCAGCCCTGCTCCCGAGTTGGGGATTTCTGGGCTCTTCTCACAGCAGAGTTAAACCCAGCAATTAGGCAGATGCCAGGTGAAATCCTCCGGCCTTACTCGGGGCTGGGATGACAGTCATGATGTTCCTTGCAACCCGGTGGGCTGGGACACAGCTCTGCCCGGGCG
>NW_009597863.1:3858-4144 GCF_000690535.1 Cariama cristata | reverse complement strand
CCGCACCGGCAGCCCTGGCAGTGAGGATGCCCCGAGCCCAGGACTATCGGTTCTGCTCCGGAGCACCCATGCCAGGGGACTGGGGACCCCAGCAGCACCCCATGTGTCCTAGGAGGGTACCCTGAGCTCAGCACCCATCCTGGCACCTCTGGGCTTCTCCCAAGCTGCTTTGCTTTATTGCACAAAGTTTTTGCTAGCGATCCCGCAGCAGCACAACCATACCTCCCTGCTAAAACACATGCACTGATGCACCCAGCTGCTTCGTTCCCTCTCAAGAAGATGCCGT
>NW_009597863.1:2617-3735 GCF_000690535.1 Cariama cristata | reverse complement strand
CAGGGACACACACTTTTTGCAAGCCGTCAAGGCAGAGCAGGGATTTCAGTGGCTTTTGCAAAGGGATTCCCCCTTCCCCTGCCTGTTGGAGGGCAGGAGTTGGGGGGGAAGATGGATGAAGGTGCATCCTGCTTGCTCTGGGGGGAGTTGGCTGCTCCACGCTGCTTCTTCCACCTTTTTCTCTCTGTCCCGACATCCTCCTGCACATCTCACATAAACCCAGCAGGTTTAAACAACCCGGCAGGTCGCTGTGCCGTCCTGGGGGGAGCATGGGGCTCTGCCCCCCCAGCCACGGCCGAGACTGGGGAAGGAGGGGGTTGACGCGCTCCGGGGCTGCAACTGCTTTCATCTCCGTCCAGGTTCTGCACTCTTGGGAATTTGACGCGAGCGTGGCAATTAACTTAATGAAGCCAATGAAATGATGCTCAAACCCGCCGGGTTGGGTTCACTCGCCCAGCCAGGGCCTCCCTGTCCCGGCAAGGTGCCCCGCGGGGCCGAGCAGACATCGCTGGCATCGTCCCCGGCGCAGGACCTGCCTGCACAGCATCCCTTCTTGGCACAGGGCAGAGCCCTGGCCGGGCAGCAGCCGGGAGCTCTTGCAGCCACCCCATGCCAGGGATATGGTGCTGGCCCTGTTTGGCCCATTTGGGGTGCAGAGGGGCTGTGGGGGTTTCGGGGGGTGCTGGAGCAGAGGGCTGCTGCACCCACGTAGCAGCAGCTGGAGTGGGAGAGGAGGGAGCTTAGAGACAGGCAGGGTGGGTGCACAGGATCCCAGAGCATCCTGATGTTGGATCCCCAGAGCAATCCAGTGCTGGATCCTTGGAGCATCCCAGTGCAGGATCCCAGAGCATCCCAGTGCAACCCCCAGCTTGCTGGAGCAATTAGAGCAGGAAGGGGCCATCCCTTGTGCCTGGGGCTGCCCCTTCACCGCACCAGCCCTCACCTCCTCCCCTTGCCTTTCCTCCAGACATCGACGAGTGCTCCTTCGACCGGACCTGCGACCACCTCTGCATCAACACCCCTGGCAGCTTCCAGTGCCTCTGCAACAAGGGCTACACGCTGTACGGGCTCACCCACTGCGGAGGTAAGGCCAGCTGGATGCTAGAAGAAGCCCAGCA
>NW_009597863.1:1904-2512 GCF_000690535.1 Cariama cristata | reverse complement strand
GTGGGTTCCCCACGTACCCCGGACTGGGGCCAGGCAGGGAGGGGGGCTTGCAGCCAGACACTGGTGTCTGCAACTTCAAACGGAGCGACAGGAACAATTTGCGACTTGTCTACAGCGGGAAAGAGGGAGAAATCCCCGGCGTTTTTGGCAGGGAGCTGGGACGGGGTGGGAAGGGGAACATCAAAAGGGTTTGATTTAAGTTTCACAAGGCAGATAGCTCCCAAGGGCAGGGGTGTGCGGCGCCCTGGGAAGCAGGGAGGGAGATGAAACACGCATTGGGGGGGTTGCCGGAGCGTGTCGTGGCAGCGGTGCCGTTGGCCCGGGGAGACGACGGCACGAAGCTGTCTGCCCAGCCGGCAAGGGTGGGCAACCCTCTGCACGCTCCCGAAATACGCAGCCGGTGTGAGCCAGTGCAGCCCCCGGGATGCTCTCGATGCGACCCCACAGCGGAGGGATTGCGGGCTCCCAGCGATGCTCCCAAGAAGCGGGAGCTGGGCAGGGAGGAGTTTTTAGGGGGGCAGCTCCATCCCTGGCCGCTCCCCACCTTCGCCCCTGCTTCACACCAGACCTGGAGGATTGAACCCCCATTTCAGGCTGGGGCGGAGGGT
>NW_009597863.1:1422-1793 GCF_000690535.1 Cariama cristata | reverse complement strand
GCGCGGCCTGGGGGGGCTGCACCCGTCTCCGCCAGGCCCTCGGGGACACCGGGAGTCGGAGTTTCCCTCATCCCCATGGGGCTGGTGTGGCTGCAGGGAGGAGGCACGGCTGGAAGCACCCTGCAATTTATCCATCCAAAAATCACAGCCCTGAGACAACGCAGAGATTCAGTGTCAGAGCCGGGGCGGGGGGGTCCCGCTGCCCCTTGCCCACCACCTCTCCCTTCTTCCCCACAGACATCGACGAATGCAGCATCAACCGGGGGGGCTGCAAATTCGGCTGCATCAACACACCCGGCAGCTACCAGTGTACCTGTCCCGCCGGCTGCCAGCTGCACTGGAACAAAAAGGACTGCATAGGTACAGCGGGG
>NW_009597863.1:461-745 GCF_000690535.1 Cariama cristata | reverse complement strand
CAAGGCCCACTTTCTGCCAGGTACTGGCACCGGTGCCACCACCGGCATGGGCAGGGGGGTCCCCACTTCCCTGCATGGCCCAAACTGGGGTGGGGGGAGAGGAGCAGCTGCACAGCCAGGGTGCAGAGCACCTGAGTAGTGGCTGGGGCAAGAGAGGGAGGTGGGTTGGGGGGTGCCTCATTGCTGGGTTTAGATCCATGGGATGGGTCCCTGGCGCCGGATTCCCACAGCGGGGTGCTGGGCATTGTCCCCCTGCGGTGCAGCCATGGCTCCCTGCCTCACCC
>NW_009597863.1:0-280 GCF_000690535.1 Cariama cristata | reverse complement strand
CGTCCACCAGCGGCCAGACTGCCCCACGCCGGTGTTGTTGAGCACTCGCCTTTCCTGTTAGAGACTGTCGCTGCGCCAATCAAGCAGAAAGCATCCTTCAAGATCAAGGATGCCAAGTGCCACCTGCACCCGCGAGCCAAGGGCAAGCAGGATGAGGCCGGGAAGGTGCAAGGTGAGGCGTGATGGCAGAGGGGCGGCGGGAATGCCCGTGCCCCCAGGAGCGGTGGGGTGCTGACTTGTCCCCCTGCATACAGGTGGTTCGGCACCTTGCTCCGACTGC
>NW_009597862.1:15958-17378 GCF_000690535.1 Cariama cristata | reverse complement strand
CGCCGGGGATGGGGTGGGGTGGGGTGGGGTAGGGTAGGATGGGGCTTTCTCCTTCTCCCCAACTGCCCCCGAGCCTCGGGTATGGGCGTGTAGATGTGTGCTTCCATACACGCGTTCCTAAAGGTCTTTTACCATCGCTTACTTCTTTCGTTCCGTTCGTCCTCTGTGAGAGATCACCGGGCTGCTGGAGGCTCCTTTCTCATAGTGACTGCTTTTCTTGGGGGGCTAGTCTGTCGTGCCTCGTGTGTGTGTTTATTTTTACATATAGAGCTTAAGCCTACAAATGTAGGAGATGGTGAGCTGCTGCTCCAAGGACCATACCCTATCTAGAAATAAATGTGGGGCAAAAAAGAAGATGTAAAAAAGACCTTGTCTGCCTGAGAGGCTGCCTGCTTCTTCCAGTCATAGTAGTAGATATAATAAAAGATATTACCTCTACCTCTGAACTCGATAATGCAAAAAAAAAAAGTGCAGCTGTCAGTGAGATCAATGTGTATCAATCTGTAACTGCCTGCATAAGGAGCCTGATGTAAACTATGACATAATATAATAAGCTACTATCTTACTGAATTTCTTATGAGGTTGTAAATGGAATAGAAGTGAGGGAATTAATGCATAGCTTATGTAACCCTTGGTAAACTTGCACGTACTGTATTGTTTCTATTTTAAGAACTCTATTAGCCTAAACTGGATAATATTACAAGTGTGTTTCTGCAGAAAATTAGACTGCATGTGGCCTGGATCAGCAACCTGAAGTGTGGCATCCTGACTGTAACTTTAAACTGAAAGCTTTTCAAGGAGAAAATCTGTTCTTATTCATACTGCACTAAGTACACCAGTACCTAAATATTTCTAGCATGCTGTCAGTCCGCGAAAGACTTTTGTCTTTTCTGTGAGAGTAGGTAGTGGATCTGTGAAAAAGATGTAGTACTGCCTTTTTGGATTGCAGCCTCTGCTTTTGAATACTTGAGGTTTGAATGAAGGGAAGAGAAGTACATCTGTTGTTTGGGTATGCTTAGTGTTGCATGGTCTGTATTGCAACGCTAGACACAGCCCTTTGCTGCAACTTTCCCATTGCATTTTATAAATGGTAGTACCCGTGAGAGCTGTCACTGGTCAACAGAAGATATTTTTCTTTCTGTAGGGTTAAGTTAATGTTTGTAAGCAATGTTTTGTCAGCAGTGAAGCTGAGAATAGGAAAGATGATGGTGTAATGACTAAAGCAGCTATTTAAGTCTCAGTGCTACTTAAGAAGTAAAATGTAGTGCTTTAACGCTGTCTTAACGCAAGTTCATTTTTCCAGAAGACAACTGCCCCTTTCAGAAGTTTCAGAAGTGTGCAAAACTGGACTGGATACATATCAACTTTGACACACACATGGAACAATACTGGATGTAAAATGAAGGAAACTATAGGGTTG
>NW_009597862.1:0-15927 GCF_000690535.1 Cariama cristata | reverse complement strand
TTCCCTAGTTTTAATTTTTGAGTCAGTAACAGACAACAAACTTAATCTCCATTAAATTCCTTACTGTTCCCTTAAGCACATCAGAAGGCATTACGAGCATTCTTCTGAGAAGAAAGTACACTTGTCTTTTGAACCAGCAGTAATGTAAAGAATCAAAGCCCTTCTTGGTTTGACCTAGTCAAAAGTGTAGCTCATAACCACATAAGCTTGGTCAGCTAGGTCTTTCGAATGGCCAGTCAGAACTAGAGGCAGTGTTCTGGCAGTTCACCGGGAGGAAGAGACTGGATGTTTTACGTAACTCTAGATGCTGTTGACAGAGAATTAAGGTGGCCTTTAAAAATAACAATGTCTAGGCATAAATTTATAATGAAATTCATCACTTTCAGATTTTTAAAGGCTATAAGTAGCCTTGGGAGACACATATATATTCCTCCTGTAAGATCTGTCTTGTGCAAGCAATGATTTTTTTCTTCTCTATGAGAACTGACATGAGCTGCTTATCAAAGATGAATGGGTGTATCTTATAATGAGTAGTATTCTGCTAAAGATACGTTGCAGGACCACATTAATTGAATGACAGGCATTAAATTGCTTGGGTCTCATGCATATTAGAAATGTACCCAGAAGCAGCCTCATCATCCCCATAGAATGTGGCATTCCATGGGATAAAGCATCTTGAGGAAGGTAGGAGGATATGATCCAGGACATCAATCAATCTAAAAGAAGGTTGATCATACATGTATAGACACAAAATGTGGATTCTCTAAACTGATCAATTTGATGCATTCTTTGGATCCTAGCATTGAAGGAAATGGATGTCCTAATCTCTTTCTGTATCACCTTGGCTCACTGATCAAAAAAATAATAAAAAAAAATCTCTGAGTTGAACCAGTGTTGGATCTAGAGTGTGTACAAGACGACCGACTAAGGAGTTGGCTGGGTGGGAGGGCATAGAACATGAGAAAGCTTTCAGATTAAAATGGAGATAGGCACCTGTATTGTTTATAGAGAACATAATGAGGAGCATAATCTAAGACTTAAGGCCCATAAGGTTTTCTGTCACCAAAGGATGAGGTAAAGAACGTTTCCTGCTTATAATGATTGCCATCAGGCAAGGGAAGACCATGGGCCCCTCATTGTGCAAAGAAGCACTTGCTTTCCTGAGCATAATGCTTTCTGCTATTCCTGGTGTTGCTGCATTTAAAAGCATAAATTAAGCACCTACCGGTTAAGCAGTGAAGTAGATCTAAAGCAATAGAGACTAAACAATAGGTATTCAGAATGCAGTCTTGTCTAAAATTATGCAAATCTTGAGTTCTGAAACTTTTGCACAGATAAAGTGAATGAGAAGAAAAGCAGCAGCATTTTGCTTTCAGCCCTTTTGAGTATTTACTTCATCTGCTTCCTCTGATATGTCATCATAAGAGAGAAACAGAAAACCCGAGAGATCCTTATGTCTGAAGCTGTAATGTTCTGGACGAACTGCAGCCTGGTATGCATGCTGATACAGAAGCTAGCGTATCTTCCAGCTTTTGAAGGCATCTTGTACTGTGATTTTTTTTTTTTTTAATGACTTATAGAAGCTCTGGAATTTTTACCTGAGTGGGATAATAATTAAATTCTTGTGTTCCAGTTTCTTTTCACTCTCACATCTGAGCTTGGAAACTGCCTGAGCACTTCTGTTCAGGCTACTACTACAGCAGGCAAGGTTAAAAGCAAACAATCTACCACCTCCTTCCATGAACATTCTGAGGAGAAGGTTATCTTGGATTCTGACGCATGTCAGAAGCGTCTTAGATTCTGCAGCAAACTTGTGCTTATTTTCTGCACAGCACAAATAAGGACTGATAGCCTTTGGACAGCACGGCTTTAATCTTCCCACGGTTTCAGTAAATCTCTGTTTACAGGCGTTTCTATTTTAAACCTTCTTGCTGAAGTCATCAACATTTTGTCACTTACTTACACTTTACCCTAGAAAGGCATTATGAAACATGGTGTCTGTGTAGCCTCTTAGAAAAAGAACACATATTGAATCTAAATACTTTAGGATATTTCTATCTCTGTTTTGATACTGGTTATCTGTTAGTGAAGCTTGGAAGACATAAGATGTGCTTGAGGAAAGGGAAGCTGGTAGTAGTCATCTAGTAGGTTGTGTCAGTTTAGTTTGTTTGCAAATGGGAAAATTAGTTCTTTCATAGAAGTTGTTATCGCACGTAAGTCAGCATGCTAAGAAGCAACCACCTTCTCATTCTGCTTTTCACATGGACTTGGAATAACTTTCTAACACTGAAATTTGAACACAGTGTCTGGTTGGACTTGACATTTGGGGAAACTTGGGGTCTTTCAGCTTTATGGCTAGAATAAGAAAATACAAAAATTTCAAATACAAATATGGCAAATTTAAATTTTTATTTTCTTGTGGTCCATTGAATAGCTAGTATCAAACTGTCTTGGACTAATATGAATGCTTAGAAGTGTAATAATGCTACTTTGCATATGACTGCTGGCTATGCAGTCTAAAAGAGGTACATTGTTCCTATAAATACAGGTGCCATATGGTTTAAATGGTAGCATCAGGAACCAGCTGAGAATTAAGGGATGATTAGTAAAATAAGTTGCAAACACTTTTGGTTTCTGGTGGTACCTGTTATCTGTTCGGTATTTGGTTTCTAGACTGATTATTGGCACAAATATGGGTAATGTCCAGAAATTGGAGCAAGTAATTCTTCATGCTGCATAGCGTAAGCAAATGAGTAAGATTTCAAAAAATCCAGTGTTTAAAAATCTAGCGCGGTTCATGTTCCCCATTGCGACTTACGGTCTTGGATGTGGGAGGGCTTCAGCACGCTGAAAGGTCCTTTCTGCCACCAGATGTCAGTGCACACGTGGTTAAAATCACTTTCTGTGCTTCCTCTGAATTTGTAGCTAATAATTTATCTAGGATGGTTTTTCTCTTGTGCTGAACAATTGCATAGCTAACGTAGCCTTCTGCAGATACTAGTTCCGAGTTCAGGGGGTTGGTAGCATTAGAGCTACAAGCAAGCTGTAAAGTCTTGTACATAAAAATGGTTATCAGATATAGGCATCCCTAATGGCAGCTAGTATCTGAGAAGAAACGTGACAATTTCCTCCTTCCTGTAGTTGAAGGGCCAGCATTATTTTTTATGGGCTGGAGATGATTTAGCTGACTCAGTGAATGTGGAGGAGACTGTGCTGAGACTGTACCTATGTAGGTAGCCTGTCTGATCCTTCTCCTTTGACTGTTACCAAGCAAGAGCTAATGCAAAGCAGCACAGATAGATTATGAAATGCCTAGTGTATGGAGGGAATGAGTGTTTATTTAAAAAAAAAAAAAAAGCAAAACTAATCCATTGGGAAGTGGGGTCACAGTGGAAGTTCTGTGCTTTAGTACAAAAAAAAAAAAAACCAAACCCAATTTTGAAGGACAGTTGGTTCACTAAACTCTTGCATCTTCAGAACTGAACGGCAGTGGCTTTAAATTTTTGTACAAGTTGGCTTTGTCTTGTAACTGGTTACTTTGTGAAGGTTTAAACTTAGCAGTTTATTATATCTTCTGCAGCTATTCATATCCTTTCTCCCTAAATCTGTGGAAAAAATTGAGGCTACTTGTATCCAATATAGCAAATAAAGGAATCTATTAAGCAGAGAAGAAAATACTTTTTTAATATGAAAAGGAATCTTGTTTCATGTGCACTGTATTGCATAAGCTTTTAAATTTAATTGTGGCAGTCTTCAAAAACATGAGCCTTAAATGCTGAAAGAAAAACATCATGATTTCTTGTTTTTAAAGGCTTCTTTTTGAGACTACAAAGTATTAACTTAATCCACCAGAATCATTCTGGAGACCAAGTTAAAAGGCTGGCACAGGCACTTGCAACTTCCATTAAAATCAGAGGAAATCGTATCTGCTTATATACGGGTGGCATTCAGCCTGCTGTCTCTTGTTGGGCAGTATCAGGAGATGAATTTGTGAACTGTGTGGAATATAGCTGCTCCTTTTTGGAGTATCATCATCATTGTTAGAGATAGTGACGCCTTAAGCTTAGCTGCAGTTTCTGCTTCCTGAAATGGAGGAAAAGCTGATAAAAGAATCTTTTACTACCCATCAAGTATGGATAAGATAATAGTAAAAGTGACTTGTGGCCTCAATTGAGCCTTAATTTTTTCTTTTTGCTTAAATACAGGTTTGTAAGCGAATGGATTTGGTTTGCCAGCGAATGTTAAATCAGGGATTTCTGAAAGTGGAAAGATACCACAACTTGTGTCAAAAACAAGTTAAAGCTCAACTTCCAAGGTATGTACCAGTTAAAACTGTAGTTAAACTTAAATGTGCTAGATTATTTTCAGCAGAATATTGAAAAGTAATTTCTTGCTGGCTAATTCCACTTATATATGTTGAAAATTTGAGTCACATTTGGTTTTATTTCATTTTCCAAAAGCACGTTGAACCTAAGATCTAATTACGGAATAATGGTGTGGATGAATGTAAGCTGTCGTATACTACAAACTGGAATATTGGAACATGTCTCTGGTATTTTAAACAGAGAAAAGAAGAGTGGGTCCTGTATTACTCAGCTCTTCTGGCAAATCAGGGAAGGACTCTTAGGAATGAATGAATGCCATTCCTTTTTAACACTGACTGCCTTTACTGGTGATTTATTTACAACTCTGCTTAAAAAAAAACAAAAAAAGCAAGGCTTTTCAGTGCCAAATACTAAATGGGAAAGGGAGCGGGGTTTGACATGTGAGCATTACTGGGAGCTAGTTTCTCACTAAAGCAATGTCTTTTCTCCTCTTTCCAGTGCTGCTGCATCCTATCAGATTTCCCAGTCAGAGTGAAGAAACTAAATGCTCCTTAGTGTAGAGATCCTTTGTCAAAAGAGCTTCTATCTCAACCTGAACTTTGTTGTGTAGTGTTCGTAGTGTAGTAGGCACTAATAATATATTAAATTTATGTCAATTGCATTGAAGTACTAACTGTAGGAATATGGGGGGATAAAAATATTCACACTGACTCAGTGTCTACTGCTAGTTAGTACTGAAAGCTTGTTTTTAAATAGTCCTAAATTACATACAGACTTTATGGATCATGTTAGATGTAGTAATTATTTAGAGAACAAATTTTGTCTGGGAAAGTGTAGTATGCTATTACTAGCTGGTTCTCAGTCTGTATCGGTTCTTTTCCATAAAGACAAAACTAGTGGTTACATTTTCAAACCTCAGAGGGTTTTAAGGGTGAAATTAACTGAAACGATTTTACAGTTTCATTTTGTTGACTTGTTATTAAATCAGTGTCACTTAATGGTCTGTCTTCTAGACGGGAGTCAGAAAGAAGAAACCATTCATTAGCTCGTCATGCAGATATCCTTGCTGCTGTAGAAACAAGACTCTCTCTGTTAAATATGACTTTCATGAAGTATGTGGATTCCAATCTCTGTTGCTTCATACCTGGAAAGGTAAAGCGTAGACTATATTATGTGAATGTATATGTGTTTAAAAAATATGATTGTGTAACTTAACCTGGGACAGCTGGGACAAATTATATAATGTGTATATATATACTGAAACTGTGTTTCAGATACCTGCAAACAAACACACAAGCCACTACTCTGCTATAACAGGCAGTCTGAAATGAATGAACTAGACTATATCTAAATATTAATTATTTTAAACTTGATTTCCATTTTCCCTTAGATTCTTTCTTCATTCTGACATTTGACTTGCAGCATGTACATTCTATACAACCTTTTACAAGAAACAAGTCATATGTAGGGTTTAATTCTGAATTTTAATTGTACAAAACAGTTGGAGGCCAGGTCCTCAGAAGATGTAGTAATTTAGACTACATATAACACTAAGCACTCAAGTCAATCAGGAAGATTTTAGGCACCTTTCTTAAAGGTTTGAGTAGTTCAGATTAATTGAATGAAGATATTTAGTGTGTGGAAGCAGTATTCAATAATACAGTGGATGGGGTATTTTCATACAGTAGGTGGAATTAGTTTTAAATGTAGATAAAGTGTATTAAATATTAATACTACCCCAACATAAAATATAAATTATGCAAGTGAGGTGTACATCAGAGGTACCACTGTTTTATAAGCTGTGAAAACGGAAGTGCATAGGGGAACTGACAAAATCATGATCTGAGGAAGACTGGTACAGCTCAGAGTTGAAACAAGATCTGTGAACATTAGCCTAATGCTCTATTTGTTGATCTTTCCATGTAACACTTGGATACGTTGGTATTAATTTTTCATGGGCAGATAACTGAATAGCACTGGGATGAATGGAAAAGTTAGCTGTTAGATTCAGGTGAAGCATGGCAGGCATTTCTACATTCAGTATGATAGGATAGGCTGTAAGCATGAAATGTATTTTTATCTTGAAAAGGTAACTTGATTTCTGTACATTCTTGTTGACGATGTTTAATTTTAAATTAAATCATTATAGTTTAATAGATTTATGCTTATTTGACTTTTTATTATATTTCAATATATAATATGTATTTAAAAAACTGTAATGTAACATCAAGTCAAATAAACTTAAGTCCTTGATACTCAGGTACTAAATGGAATGTTAAAAGAAATGTTGCCTTACTTTTTTGAAGAGTAGATGGAAAGGCCATACTCAGTCTAGACCTGGGGTGTGCAGGAGTTGGGCAAGTGAGCTTGCCAGCCATTTTCCTTGTGGGCACTGAGTCATAAGGACCTCGTTTGTATTCCCATATGACAGCTAAAAAGGTTTCTTTTTTTTAATTACTTAGTGTATGAGCTTGCTAGCGCTGCTGCTCTCAGCACAGTTGCCAGTTCACCAGAAAGTCCTGTTTTGGTCAAGCATATGCAAGGTTTAGTGTTCACTTACAGGAAACCACAGGTCTGTGGTTTCCCCCCACCACCTGCCCTGCTCCCCTCAGGAAATTTCATCTGAATGAAGCTGCCACAGAACTGTCAGGAAGTGAATTTGTGTTAGAATATGTGGCTCCTGCTTTGAGGTTCAGCATACTGTGTGAGGGTTCCTGGTGATAGCAGAGTGCTGCTGCGAGATTTTATATTGAGGATGGCAGGAGAATGCTTTGAGGATGTTGTTGCTAACAGGATGTGATATGGGTAAAATTAGAGAAGTCTTTTGTAAGCTTGTTGCATGATGAGACACTTTAGTCTTCTCTGGCTCTTGCAATGTTTTAGCTAAGCTTCCTTTATTAAAACACAAGATGCAACTGTATTCACTTACCTATGATTCTAAGTCCTTAAGATCTGTGTTCTTCAGGAGTCTCTTCAACCGTTCTTAATCCTTTGCAAAATACCTGTGTCAGTAGTTTCGGTACTGAGACCAGTACTGCTATCTTGACCTGCCACAGACTATAATTCATGGATTAGCAAGACACCTTTCATCTCTCTGTATCCCTCCTAACCAAAGGGCTTGTTTGTCAAACCTGTTAAGAGGGTGCTTATGTTCTCTGTCAGTAGTGGACCGATGTTTTATAAATTAATGTATTTTAGACTTAATCTGAATTTGCAATATTTTGAGTGTATGCAAGTGGACTCAAGTAAATATTTACAGCTCCTCAGACTGACATAATAATTCTTGCTACTCCATTCATGTGTTTCATAACTGGCTGGGGGAGTGACTGCTCTGCATTGTGGCTTAGAGTATCTTGCTTCAGGTTCTCCAAAAAGATTATGCTTTGCTGAGCATAGATTATATAACTTAGAAGTCACGTATGGATGTAGTAAAACAAAATTCCACACAATAAGCATCATTTCATGAGTTTGAAGAGAATTGTGATAGATCAAATGAATAGCTTCTCTGATATATCACAAACAGCACTTCATTTCAAAAAGCTGATTTAGAACTAAATCACACAGTGGCATGCAATAGTTTCATGGTAAAAGCCCCTGAATATGCCAGCACTTCTAAAATGATCTGAAATAATCTTGCCTTTATCAGAAAATCCTAATTCTTCTTAAATGTTTTAGGTAATAGATGAAATTTATCGTGTGCTAAGGTATGTAAACTCTACAAGAGCTCCTCAGAGAGCTCATGAAGTTCTTCAAGAACTAAGGGACATTTCCTCCATGGCTATGGAATATTTTGATGAGAAGATTGTTCCAATACTGAAAAGAAAGATGCCTGGGTCAGATGTATCGGGACGTCTGATAGGAACTGCCCCAGGTATTAACTCCAACGTATAGTTAAGTTTTATTTAGTTTTTCTGTAAGCATTCACAGCACTGTATCTTTTTTAAAGCTCTCCTCCGCTTAAATGTGAGCTTTATTACATAAATATCGATGATACTTGTTTCTTAAGAATGCTAACTGAAATTCATTTGCTTTGAAATTTAAGGAGCCTTTGTACTACCAAAAGAACAGTCACTTGAATGTATGTTAGAATTATGCATAGTGTGTATTCATTAAACAAATGCTTTTGTGCCACCAATGAATGAGACTTTATCATTGCACTTGGTTGAAATTTGGCACATGAGATGACAACTCGATGCCTTTTATTTTTAGCACAATCAGCAAACAAATTAGCCTAAGCTGTGCATAGAGAGATAGAACATACTTACATGTGCTTTTGTACTTTCCTGGGGCACTAATATATACACTAACAAGCAAAGTACTTATAGGTAATAGTGAAAAGATAATTAAAGTAACAGTCTATAAATAAACAATGAAACCGGTCCTTTGGATACTCTGTCAGACTTTGCAGAACTTTTGTGAACCAAAGTCTAAGATAATTGTCTCACATAATGGCCAAAAGCAAAAGGTTAGTAAAACTGTAATGTTTTCCCTGTGCTGAACATCTTCATGCTTCTTAGGAACTGTGAAACTAACTCTCTGAAAGGATAATTTAATAAAAATAATTTTTTTAAAGAATTATTTTTATCTTAAGCAAAAATGATAGGCCTGACTGTAGGAGCTGCTTGTTGTTTCTGGTATATCCTGTCCATCCTTTTAGCCATAAGTGTGTATACTACCTCTTAATTATATTCTGTTAATTATACCTCAATTCCATTGAGTCTCTCAGTTGAGGAAGTATTGCCCAAAACCATAGTTGATGTCAATTGACTTTTGAAGGCCAAGGCTTTATGTGGCAGAAAAATGCCTATCTTGTGTTGAGAGAGGAGCGTAACCTGGCTAATAGCAACCTTTAGTGTCATGCTGCTGTAGCTGTGCTGGCATCTTAAAGGAATAAAAAAAGAGGAGGATAATGAGTGTTCTAGGCTATTCCAGACTGTTCTGTCTGTGTAGAGCTTAAAAGTTGCATCTTACTTGCACAGCATTGCTAGAAGAGTAAAATGATAAGAAAAGTGATAGATATCATTTATGATAGAAAAAGTGAAAGAAATTATACAGTAGCTGTTAGTCTCCTTGATTTGCAGGAACTTTATTAAAATCAACATTCCCAAGCTCAGATTCCAGTATGGCTTTAGTACTTAGGAAGAGTGATTCTAAAGAAGCATGGAAAGTAAATTCCTTTCTTCTCAAAAGTAAGTTAAACTGAAATACCTTGTTAAGCCCCAAACGACAAAATTTTAGAACTTTAGTTGTCTACAATTAAGACAGCAGAATTTTACTGCTCTGTTGAAATACATTTATTTAATATAACTATTCTGTAATAAGTAATTTATAGATGGGGGTTTTTGACTTAACATCTGTGACACTAAGACTAGATGACAACGTAATATCTCTATTTCTGATACAGCAAAAGGAGGGGGGCTTATATACAGAAAATGAATGATGAGCTATTTTCCAGATTACTGAAAATCTAAGTATTTTAAATTAAACTAGTTGTGTTCTGAGATATCATATGCTCCTGTTAGACATTTAAATGACTGTAAATCTGTTTACATAACTTGCAATTAGTATTGAGATTCATGTTTGGGGAGTAGGGATAAGCAAAATATGAAAACTGGGACAAAATTTTTACCTTTGTCTTAAAAGTTGTAGAGGATTAATCACAGTTTTCTCTGAAGTTCCAGGGCCTTCTGCAGCACTGACGACAATGCAGCTGTTCTCCAAGCAGAACCCTACAAGACAGGAAGTCACCAAACTCCAGCAGCAAGTAAAAGCAAATGGCACGGGCTTGACAGCGCTAAAGCGGGAAATCTCGGAGCTTCGCATCAAAGTGCAAGAGCAACAGAAACAACTCCAAGATCAAGATCAGAAACTGCTTGAGCAAACCCAAATCATAGGTGAACAGAATGCCCGATTGGCTGAGCTCGAACGCAAGCTGCGAGAGGTGATGGAGAGTACAGTAGGAAATTCTTCAGGTTCTGGCTCAAATGAACAGTCTCCTAGAAAACGGAGGAAGGCGGTTGAATCCACAGACTGTCCTAGGAAATCTAAACGCCTTCGAAACAGAAAATAACTTGGGAGTAAATGACACCTTCGGGAGGATACAGTGCTTTAGTAGCCCAAGCAGGTCTGCTTGTTTGGATACTGTGACTAGCTTTGTGGTGTCACTTAGGCTGCTGGCTCTTCAAAACACCACTTAGACTTGAACAGTAATTTTCTTTCATTGAGACTTTTCCCCTGCTTTCTGTATGGGTGGGCCTAATGCACAGAATCTTTAAGATTTGCAATAGTTACATACTAACCAGACCTGCTCTGTTATGTTTTGAAGGGTTAATCTTTTTTTTTTTTCTGTGCATATGTGTTTAAAGTAAACTTATTTGTGTTTATGCATATGTTCACATAAAATCTTAAATAAATTCAGTCTTAACTGACTAAAAAGTTAAGTGTAAAAACAGATGTCCTGTTCACTTGAAGGAAAGACCCACTTTTAAAATCTTGTTTTAGAGAACTTGACCTTTTCTGTTACAAGTGACCTTGTCTGGAATGTCTGAAAAGTAGTTAATACTTTTTGGGGATCTCTGTAATGAGTAAAACTGACTTCTTAACTACAGTATTGGCTATATATTTTTGTAAGCTTACAAGGAAGGGCCTTGTATCCAGTCTTCACATGCACACACCCTGGTTCTAGGTCTTGGGAACCATATTCTACATTTGCATGGACAGATGCATGTACAGCTTAGTCAGCCTGCTAAAAGCACTTGCTTGAAATTGTTCTCAACTCTGGGAGAGAGCAGAGACTTATAAAGCAATTTCTTTGTTCCTCAGCCATAACTTAGTATCTGCTTTCAGCACAACTGCTTTCTTACAGTGAGGTGGTCTTAATGAAGCTGCCTGTGGGAGAGTTTGAACCCGGGCTGCCTGCCGCTTTCACTGCCTGTAAATTGCAGGTGTTGTTAGCCAAAGCTGGAGAATTGAGAAGCTACCTATGCGTCACTTGAGTCATGGGCCAACATCTAATAAGTATCAGACAAATTGTCCCTACAATAACCAAGCTCAGGGGGACATCATTTGAATGAAATGCTGTATTACGGAAAAACTTAAACAATTTTGTGTGTATGTCTTGGGGGTGGGGTGGAAATTTCTCTGTAACACTGATGACAATATTCTAAGTTTTCCTTATCCTAAAAGGTAAATCACTTCAGAAAAAGCTTTAATTTCTTTTGCACTTCTGTTTTGAGCTTGTAACTGGAAAAGCATGTCTTGCACTGTTCATTCTCTCTGGTCACTTTAACAACCTCAGAGTTGTGTACAGTGATTTTTTTTTTTCGCCCATCTGTATATTTTTGGAACCTTATCCAAATACCATTGTCCTTGTTTTTGTTTTAATGTACTAAACTATGTAGCTTTATCATTTGACTTATGTTTTCTTTTTTTAATCAGCTGTTGGTTTGGGTTTAGGTGGTACTGAATTCAACTTGCTATGGCACTGAAAATGCAAATGCTGCATTTGTAGCTGTTCAAAATTTTGATATTGTTACCATGAGTTAAAGTGCAAGTTTCTCTTACATTTTGTATGGCTGTCAGCATAACATAGTGGTTATGTTTAAATTGCCAAACAAATCAGAAATTGTCTGGTCAAATGTTATATAATCGTGAGAAAACTGAAATTTTTCCTGAAACTTCAGCCACAGTTTCTCCTTCTAAACCGTATATTACCTCATATCAGAAGTAACATTGCAAATACCTAATTTTTGGCAGACGTTCAACTTTCAAATAAACTTGTTGGGTAGTTTGAGTCCATCTGAAAAAAGGTATGTTTCAGAAGAAAAGCATCAAGGAAATGATAAAAGGTTATGTGGGGGAAAGGTTAAACTGTTAAAGGACGATTTGCTACTGCTGGTCTTCCACAGCTCAGAATTTTTTTACTGTTAAAGATGTCTTTAAGATAGATATCTGCTGTTCAGTTTCAAAATACTGGCATATATTTTATCTTTTAAAAAATAGCAATTTTGAATCAAAGAATCAGCATGATAGCTATAATTGTGTATCATTTGATACAAAGTCATTTAATGGTCATTCATGATGACAAATTCATGTAATGGTCTAATTACCAGTTATTTGTGGTTAAATATGTCTAAACAAGTACGAAGCTGTGAAAAGGTTTATTCATACGTCTCTTAATATCTTTCACATCAGTTTATTCATTTCTAGAAGATGCAAACAATTACCCCCCTCTTCACAATATACAAGTAATTTCAGGTTATTCAAGAGTACCATTTATTTGTATGTTGGTGAAGCTCTAGCTGTGCGTAAACTGAGCTGGAAAGAACAACAACAGCCTATTGTTACAGGAAACGTTCTCTGTGAATGGTGCCAACTTGGAACCTTCAACTCAAGGAAGTGTCACGTGCTGCCACTTTGCAGGTACATCCTGATCCTCTGCGTGCTACCAAGTAAAGGAAAATTGAAGGAGGCCCGTGAAACGTAAGGGGTAGAAGGGATGGTTACAAGCGAGCTCTGAGAAATGCCACAACCGAAGTACACCACTATTTCGTTTTCACTTCCCAGGGAGGGAGGCAGACATCAGTTATCAGATGGCCCTTGGGCTGGAATATACACCAGTGGTATAGATAGGATGCAGAAAACGGAATGAAATAACAGTTTAGAGAAAACAGCTGGAACATTAATTTCTGACACTATATTATCCCTTATTAAATCAAAAAAGATGCATTTTGCAATACATGAGTAAGCTGATAAATAGCCTGAAGTAAAACTAAATCACTTTTGACTATAAATTTCTGTGCAAGTTTACATGAGCTGGTATATCAGCCTTGAAAAGTACAGTGTTAGTCGTGATCAGCAATTGTATAATCTGTTCAAGGGAGAACCAAAAACTAGGGAGACTGAGATGTAGTTTACAAAGTTAAATGAAAAATTGTTTTATTTGCAGCCAGTGTTCAGTTTTTGTACTTGTAGCACGGGCTGAAACTGAACAGCTCAGGGCTGACAGAAAGCAATAGGTGTCTTTTATAGCTAGTTTCTTAAAATAGCTTAAAACTACTGAGGCTAACTTTCTTTCTTTTTGAGCTTTTTTCCTAAAAACAGCAGCTTGCTTTGTAAACTGCTTTTTGTGTCATGGGGATTTTTTACAAATTTGTGTATCTAGTGAACATGGTGAAAATGGTATCGAAAGATACTGCAATGGTACTTTTTTGAGGGAAAAGCTGTTTGCAACCAGGTCTTGCTCCCCAAATTGAACAACTTGCATGTAAATACAGTACGCAAGCACCTTCTAAACAAGGGCTAATGGATGTAATAGTTGGAAGCTCTGAAGGAAGAAAGACTACCTGCTTAACAAGATAAATTTCTCAGATTAAAGAACAGATAGAAACAAATGGTAACTTCTTCAATTCCTAATACTCGCTCAGCACAGTAATTTAATCGCAAAAGTTCATTAATGTTACGAGGATGCCTTCACGTAATTTCTTAACGTAAAAGGTAAGACCGTATTGAACAGAAACTTAGTTGCTCTTACTGAGATGTGCTAACAGTTAATTGTGGGAAGCACTAAGATTGTCTAAGGAATTGTCAACATCAGGAGCTTCTTGAAAATGGGATGACATAGGGTGTAGTTAAATGCGTCTTCAGACAGGAGATAACTGATTTCTTGGTGTTCCTGGTGGTTTTAAGAAGGTAACTGGCAAATTACAGTGATAGATTGTTATTCCATTCATAAGTAAATTCAATTTGGAGTATTTTGTAGCAACGTGTCTGCTAGTTGTGAACTATTCTGATACTCTCCAGTTGCATTCCTGTGCTGCTTTGCACCACACCTGGACCAGCTCACTTGTGTGTGTGCTCTCTGCTCTTGCAGTTGTGCTTACTTGATCTCACCTTCCTGGCTGGATGGGGATGTGCTGTCAGCTTTGGTGTATGTGTAACTGAACATTCAGGGATTTTTGTTCTAGCTGTGTGCATGCTGAAGATGCATGATGTACTGGACCTCTTTGTCTTTGGAAGGGAAAACCTCAGATACAAAAACTGTTAAGTGTGCTGAAGACCTAATTAAGCTGGATTTGTTATAAGGACTGCTTAAACCAGAAAGTGATTAAATAGGAAAACCACTCTGCCTTCCAGGACACTTGGGCAATTAAATTTTATACAACTTTCCTATTTAATGTTTTTCTGAGTTGCTTAAGCCTTGTTTGGCTGCTATGGAATGTTTAGTTTATAAATCTGGGATCTTCTATTTAATTATCCTACTGAAACTTGTGACCATTTACAAACCTATATACATTTGCAATGCTGTGTGCATCTGCTTCTGTGTGCTGAGCTCTTGATACCCTGCCTCCTCCAATGCTCTTGTCGACAGCTGCAACCTTTCTTATCAGCAGACACGTTCATTCTTTTGGCAGGAGCCTTCCCACGGATAAGAAGGTTTTTAGCACAATGATGGACAGCAGTGCTAATATTTGAACAACAACAAGAAGGGAACATTTTCAGAAACATTACGTACAGTGTTCAGAGTGCGGTTGAGTGGAACACTTGTGATCTTGGCAATTTTGCAGTCAGCTCCTGCACCGGTAACTCAAAATCACTTCCTGGTTTATTGTGAAGCGGTCACTGAGCAAGAAGTAAAACTGAACATCCCTTGCAAGGACAAAATGCCTTGATGAAATCTAAACATCTGTTTTACCTCTTATGCTGCACCAGTCCTCACAAAGTCTACAAAATTCAGATCATGTGACTAAGGAGGGAAAAGCTGTGAATAAACTTTTCTATCTCTCCTCTACTTGCTCCCTTTTCCCCTTCTAATTCACATCCTAATACACACAGATTAAAACCGCATGTAAATAGAAATATTCACAAAGCTGTTATGTTTTATAGAACCTGTGCTTTGTCCATTACTTTAGATTGTAAACACTTTCAAGTAGGGATTGTATTTCCCCTGCATTTGCACAGTGGCACATGGGGCTTTTAGCAGCCAGTACATACTAGCCTTTTTTATTCATTATTACTAATAAATTTTAAGCGATGCATCATAAATGGTGAGATACTCACACTGCGTTAATAGCTAAGGTATAATTTACTTTGTGGTAACTTCCTCTGTTGTTTTTTATCACTATTATTGATTTAGATTATTTTGAGTGGATTTACAGACAACTAAAATTCCAAGCAACTAGTCATCCAACTTCTACACAAAGTAATCTTTGTAACTGAACTGCCCACAGTCACTCTTACATGAGAAACAGATGCAGGGACAGAGTAAATGGAGTTCAGTTCTTACAGAGGAGTTTGTCAAAGAAGTTCTTAAAATATCTTACCACAGAAAGTGAAGAAAATGGAGACCTTGGCACAGGCGTTTTGAGTTGTACTTAAATATCCTTAGGCAGCTTATAGAAATTTAGATTTTTGGACAAATGATAGCTAGTCCTTACAACCACACATCTTTTACCTTTGGAAAAGAAAGTGTGTTTTAAAGAGCCGCTGTAAGATGCAGTTTGTTTCCAGTCTCAAGAGAGCGAGTCGGATGAGACTGCCCGGCCGTCTGCGATCCGTGAGACCTCGGAGACAGCGAAACCTGTGTACGCCGCAGAAGCATGGC
>NW_009597861.1:13860-14264 GCF_000690535.1 Cariama cristata | reverse complement strand
ATGACTCTCTCAGCTCTCCTCCAGTGATTTCTTCCCTCTCCCCCTATTCCTCTGCTCAGAGGGTTATTCGTGTATCTTCAGTTGTTATATTCAAGTCTCACGGTCTGGGACTGGGGTGCAGAGAACTGGCACACTTGTGACACGTGGGGAGACAGTGCTGGGGCTGAACCCCACGGCTCTGAGCGGTGCTGGTGGTGCGCAACATTGCACTCCCTCCGTGGGCATGAACCCTGCTGCTTGGGTGAATAGTTTGGGGGTTTTTTTCATTCTTCCCAAATGTACCCCATGGCTGGGAGGCTGCCCTGTGCCCTCCACCCTCCCCAAAATGCCCCAGCTCCCAAAGCGGTGGTGTGAAGACCTGGGGAGCGGCTCACCCTGCCACCCGCCAACGGGGAGCCGCTTTC
>NW_009597861.1:13247-13801 GCF_000690535.1 Cariama cristata | reverse complement strand
CCCCGGTGCGAGCGTGCCCCTCGGCAGTGCTGCCCAGCCAACCCGAGTCCCACCTAGCCGGGAAGCCCCGCTCCAGTCCTGCCCTGGCCCTTTACCTTATTTTTCCCTTTCCCCAGGAATGAGTCCAGCTAGGCTCCCCTAATCCGTTCTCCTGGTCAAAACCCGCATCCCCTCCTCGAATGGGCCCTTACGGCTAATTTAATAGCAAGTGGCCCTGGGGTGATGGCAAGGGCGGTTTGTGGGCTTGCACCAGGAGCAGCTTTGCACCTCGGGGCAGTTCCCTCGGGGGTTTGGTTTTTAACGCCAGAAGGCCCCCGACTACTTTTGCCACCAAGACGGGTCACAGCTCCCCAGGACCTTGGCACGGATGGGTTGGTGGGTGTTGCACCCAGATGGGGTCTGCGCCGGGAAGGACAGAGGACTCACCGCCCACGCGTCGCTGCCCAGCTCCCGGTACCGCAGCTGGAACAGCAGTGGGAAGTAGGAGGGGGCGATGCCTGGTGGGTACTGCCAGTCCCCAGACAGGTAGGGGCCCCAAGCGGGGGCCGTGAGCC
>NW_009597861.1:0-13159 GCF_000690535.1 Cariama cristata | reverse complement strand
CCGGTGATGGACCGAGAACAGGGGGGTTGTGTTGGGGAGGGAGATCCCCCGCCCCAGCCTGCTCTGTTAGGTACCACTGGCTTCACACACCTGCACCCCCTCTTCCCTCCCAGCACAGCCATGGGCTCACCGATGTCCCCCGTGTTCACCACCAGCCTCTCAGATGCCCAGCCCTCTGCTTCCACCCAAATCTCGTACGTCCCGTAGAGGCAGAAGTTTTCCCGGCTGAAGTAGCAGGAGTTGGGGCCGGCGGTGATGTAGTCTTTGCAGTCGTCCACTTCTGGCGTTCCCCTGCACCCCAAGGAAGTGGTGAGGATACCGGCAGCCTCCTCCCTCAGCATGTCCTGGGGCCAGCTGGTGTCCCCAGCCCCCCAAAACCACCGTGGGTACAAGGCGAGCGGCCCCATGAAGGTGGTGCTGCTCTTCATCCCAGCACGAAGCCACCCCCGTAACTTCTCCTTCTATTTGTGGGTGGAAAAACAACCCTGCAAACACCTCCCCAAGCCCTGTTACAGGGAGGGGGTGAGCCATGGCATTTCGGTACCCCCCAAATGCCCAGGGGAGAAGGGAAAACACCCCACGCCATGGGTTGAGCCACACCATCCCTCCCATCAGCCACTCCCGCTCATGGCAGTTGGTGTTTCCCAGCCAGGATAAGGTTTCCAGGCTTTCCAGCACCTACCTCATCCTGTACCGGAGGCGGAGGGAGGTGTTGGCCGGGGCTCCGGCCCGCGGGGGCCAGCGGCACCACATGTGCTTGGGGTAGAGCAGGATGCAGCTCACGCCTGGGTGGCCGGGCACCCCTGCGGGGATGGAGGGGACAGGGAAGGGGGAACTGTCAGCCCCCTCCATAGCACCACGTTACGGAGCCTGAGCCCAGGGTGGGTGACAGCCCTCGTCGGGTCCCAGCCCTGCACCCCGGAGACAAGGTGGGCGTCTGCCTAAATGGAGATGGGTCTGGGATGAAGCTCACTCCCTCATCTCCTTGTGGTTCTCACCATCCTGTGCCGGTCAGGGCAAGGAGCCCCCACAGACTGGGATGCAACAAGGCACTTACTGGTCCCAGTTGCCCAGGCTGCCTGGTCATCCTCTGCACTCAGTGGGAGAAGGGAAGCGGCGTAACGAGTTCGGAGCTGGCAGATTTTGCTGGCTGGGGTATCGGTGTGAGTGGTGGCATTGGCCACCAGGAGCACGTCCCTCCCTTTCCCCTGTCCCCAGGATGGGGACCGTAACAGCTGCAAAAGGGGCAGGTGGGGACAGAAACCGCTTCGGCCGTCCCAGCAAAACCTGCCGGGTGGGTGCGAGCACCTCCAGCCCTGCTTGCAGGGGGTCACTGGGCTGCAAAACGGGGACTTGTTTGGGCTCCCCAAAAGGGGGTTATTTGTTTCTAGATCTGGAGGAAGCATGGATTTGTTCCTACATAGGAATGAATAAAAGCCAAAGCACAAGGAGGATTCCAGGTACTTTTCTGCTCTGGCCGAGCCCACAGTTTGGGCAGGTCGCTTTTGCTTGCGTCAAGTATGTAAAATGGCAAAGGAGCTTTGGAAAGTCGGGATGGGGGAGCAGTAGAAAGCCTTGAAGTTATTTTCTTGAGCCATGTGGCTTTCAGACCTCATTCCTGGGATTCTTTCCCTCCCCATCAGTGACTCACGCCCAGCCTTCGGCCATCCACTCTCCCTACGGCATCCCTGCTCGGACTGAAGTCCCGTGATGCAGATCAACGATAAGGCAAACAGGAGCCTCCAAACCCTTTGGCCTTGGCCGCAAGCAAAGTCCCCCTCCCCTGCAAACCAAAGCCCCTCTCCCCAGGGAAGCAGTTAACCCTGCCTGCTGGGGTGGGCAACGCCAGCCTCCTGCGAGGGCATCCCTACCTTGGGGGTCCAGGTCCCCGCCGGAGATGCTGGCCGTGGTGGCACAGATGAGGAGGCAGTAGCGAAGCAGCTCTGCCATCTGGGGAAACATAATGGATCAAGCATATGGACAATTAAAAATGTAACGATGGTGTTTACCAGGAGTTGTTTTCCCAGCTTATTTTAAACCCTGCTTCCCAGTCGTCGCAGCCCTGGGGACAGCCACGTCCTCCTCCCCTGCTCGCAGGGGTTTTGGTGCGTGGAGACTGAAGGGGGCATTTGCTCCATGATGGATGGGAGAGTTTATAGCTGGATTTTGAGCTTACGGTCACTCCTTTGCGGCAGGTTTGGCAGGCATGGATTTGACCCTGCCTCTTCGGCTGGCTCTGCATCTCGCAGCCCTCCTCCTCCTCTTCCTCCCTCTGTCTGGGACAGGAGTGCAGTGTTTGCAATCTGAAAAATTCAGCTTAGGCAAAATATTGGCCACAGCAGAAATGGGTTTGGGTTTTGTTGTGGGTTTTTTTTTTTGCCGTTGGGGCTGGCTGTGCTAAAGGAGCAGTGTTTGTCCATTATAGGAGCACCCTTTAGAGGGAGATAACTGCTTGTTAGATAATAATATATAATTAGCAAGGATTATCCCATAATCTAGTCTAATTGACGGAGACCGTGAATGTTGTTCAGTGGACTGCCAGCAGAAGAATTAGAGCATCATTAATTGCAGTGTAACCCAGGCGCAGGCTTCCCTTATTCTTGCATCCCGTGGCATGTCAGAGTCCCTTTGTGCCTCAGTTTCCCCTCTTGTGAGATGCCAGTTCACCTGCCTGAACAGGAGGATTTATCCTGCAATATGTACACCTGTGCAGAGAGGTGTTTAAACAAATACAGGAGGGCTCTCCAGCCCTTGTGGTACCCTCCACAAGATGATCTCTGCTATGGGAGGGCTCACTCATTGGCATTAAAATGCTTAAAACGTGCCTCAGCCATTTAAAGCAGCAAGGGAGACGCTGTGTTTCTGGTGCCGTGCCCTGCGTCGAGGAGCAAGGGTTTGCTGGCTGCGGCCAGCCGGGCTGGGGAACTCCCTGATGGGTTTCCCACCCTCTACCTCTTCTTTTCTGCTTCCCTCCATCCCTCCTCTGCTCCAGCCCCCAATTTCTGCTCCTGTCCCCACGGTGTGCTAACATACCCTGGGAGGGAAGTTTCTGGAGCCTCCTTCAAATGATCGGGGCTCCAAAAGGCATCTGTGGCTGCTCCTTGCCTTAACATCTGTTAATCTGGGGCCAGCCTAGCAAACCTTTCATATTACAGGGCTGCCAGGGAAGAAAATGAGATCTAAAAGTTTGTGTTCTTTGTGGAGAAACCTTTGAAGAGCCTCTTAAAAGATGAAAAAGGGTGAGCTGCTGCACACTGTCTTTTCTGAAGGACAGGGAGGGTCTTGTCTACTCCCATCTTCTTTCACCCAAGTAATTTGCGGCACGACAAAGCTCTCCTGAGCTGTGCCTGCTGATGGGGAACGGAGCAAGCTGTCGCCTGGTGCCTTCCCAAACTTGTTTTTCAGAAGCCAGCTGTGGCAGGGAGGAATTCCCCCTCCATCCCCCCGGTGCTGCCACAAGCCCACCCTGTATTCCCCGAGCACCAGCAGCACGGGCAGGGGAAGCAGGAGATGGCACTCACCTCCAGAAGATGCTTCCCTCCTCTTTTTGCTGGGTGCAGCAGGTCTCTATAGGTCTGCCAGCTTTATGTACTCTTTCACTGAAAGAAATCAGTGGGCTGGGCTTAATCTGGTAGAAAAAAAAAAAGGAAAAAAAAAGAAAAAAAAAAAAAGAACCTTTCTCCAGATTGGGTGCCTCCTCCCTTTAATGTTTGCCCTGTAAAAAGGGAACCAGCTTGTTCAAAAGTACCACGCCAAGGAAACCTAGCACAAGGGAGCCACCGCTCAGCTCTTTCATCCTCTCTTTTAATCTAAAAGGGTTTCCCCAGCATGAAGACAGGAGCTTGTGGAGTGTCCCTGACTTTGTAACGTGCCTTACTGGTACCCTGCGGTTGGTCTGCACCGCACAGCGGCTGCCAAGGAAAAACAGAGGAGGAAAAAGCAGAATTTAGGTGAAATGCATGCCTGGGCCTGTGAGGCCAAACTTTAGGATGCGTGAGGGGCCATGACTTCCTCCAGCTCGATGTGTAACCCATGTGGCATGGGAACCCAAGCTAGTGGGGGTCCTGCAGGATTTGAGTGAGTGGATTTGCCAAACTGTAGCTGATCAGACATTTCAGAGCCAGGCCAGCCTTGGGAGCGATGCGCTCTGTAGGGTTCAGGTGCCTGTGCCCTTCCAGACCCTCTATGTCAAGGGATTTCCAAAGGTGACCCGAACTCCAGCTGGTGAAGGGATCACAGCGCTGGGAACCGGCCACCCCTGGCCTCCTGGTTTATCCATGAGCCGCACAGCTTTGGTCTTCCCACTGGCTGCATTGGCCAGGGGAGGGAAGGAAGAACCGAGGAGTAGCAAACTGATTCAGTAGGTAATCTAAGGCATAAATAAATGCAGTTGTGCAGGTGAGGTTGCTCCAAAGGGAGAATCTGGTCTTTATAGAGTAATTAAAAACTTGATTGCTGCCAGGTATCAAATATCCTGTTGTCACATTCAGCATCACCCTTTGGGAAAATTGGGTTGGATATTAGGAAGAACTTCTTCACTATAAGAGTCGTTAGGCATTGGAACGGGCTCCCCAGGGAGGTGGCGCTTCAAGACATGGTTTGGTGGGTTTAGCAGGCATGGTGGTGTTGGGTACATGGTTGGACGTGATGATCTTTGAGGTCTCTTCCAACCATAATGATTCTATGATTCTAAAATGAAATCCTTTTTGGCCTATTGCTTTTTCATCTCTGTTTTTGTCTTCCTTCCTCACCTTCCTTTCTGTTTTTGTCCTTAAATCATTCCCTTATTTCCTGCATTCCTCCTGTCCTGTGGGTCTTGAGTCCAACCCTTGTCAGTCTTCCAGTTCCTCCAGACAGTCAGTTTTATGCAAAGCTGAGTCTGTGAATTTTCAACTCAAATGTTATTGCCAGCTTTAACATCAAAATAGAAGAGCTGGACCCAGAGCTGTACACTTCCGTCCCTTCAAAAAACAAGTTGGGCAAAAATATTAGCCATTAAATAGAGGGAATTTATAGGAGAGTTTTCTCCTCGTGTGTAGTAACTCTGCATCTCTGAAGTTACTTCCCAAATGAAAAATATTTGGCATATATTGAGAATAAAGTAAAAAACCATCCCTGCAATGCATGCCCTAAAGAGCTGAAGGTATCCAAAGTAGATTTAAAAAAGAAAAAAAAAAAAAATCTCTTCCCTGAAGGCTGCTCAGAAAAGGAAGGTGTCAGGGACCAGGAAAGAGCATGGGAAAAGTCACCTGGAAGAGATGGGCCTGGCAGAGCTTTGCTTATATCCTGAAACAGAATCTGATGGCCTGGGACAGGCTGAGCCTGTAGTTTGTGCGGAGCCGAAGAGCTCACATGCACCCCTGAGTTGTTCCATGCCGCCTGCGGCCGTGGGGAGGCACAGCCTGACCCACGCTAACCCCAGGTGATGTTTGGACAGTCTGCAAGATTACAGCCACCGACCCGAGACAGGCCTGCCGACAGCGGCTCTGTCCTTTTTGGCTTGCACCACTTCCAAAGGGATGGATGCACAAAGGAGGAGGTGAGGCCAGGTTGTAGTTTTGCTTTTTTTATAAATACACCCGAGGACAAGGCTGACATTCCCCACCACCTTCCCATTCCTCCACGTTACAAACAACAGAGGGGTACTCTGGACCCGACGGCGGCTCTGTCCTTTTTGGCTTGCACCACTTCCAAAGGGATGGATGCACAAAGGAGGAGGTGAGGCCAGGTTGTAGTTTTGCTTTTTTTATAAATACACCCCGAGGACAAGGCTGGCGTTCCCCACCACCTTCCTATTCCTCCACGTTACAAACAACAGAGGGGTACTCTGGACCTTGTTTATATCTGTGTTTGTATCTATGTTGCTCTTGCTTTTAAATTTTAGTGCTGTGTCATGAATGGTATCCCTTCCACAGGACTGTTTACTAGCAAGAGGGGAAAGAATCATCCACATCACTTTCCTCTCTCTCAGTTGGTTCCCAGGGCAAAACTGTAAAAACAAAAGTGGATCTCGCTGAATTGCTGCTTTCAGAGTAGAACTGCCACCGCTATAGAGCAGTACACTTTCAGATAGCAATTGTCCTCAGTTGTTACCCCACACCGTGCATCACAAACAATTTGGGCGATTCCTAGACCTGTCTTGGAAACCAACGCACAGCACAGCATAAACCGGCTGTGTGTTCAGATAAGCCAAAGTTCTCCAACTCTATCTGACCTGTGTGGGAAACTTCTCTGGCCGAGCTTTCATTAGACCAGAACTTCCTCATTTTCAGAATTTTTTTTGCTTCTCACACATTACCTAAATAGAGAAAACACAGCCCAGCACCAGGAAGAGAAAGCTGAAAATAAATGGCATTGCAGCCCTGGAAGCAAAAGCTAGGTCATTCATGGAGCCTGAACCCCTTCCATGACAGTCCAGGATACATGAATTCAATTACAGCTGTGCAGTTTGAAGTTATTTAAGTGGGAAATGGAGCTGATATTACTTGTTAGAAATAAATTGAGGGTTTTCACATCTCTTGCTACAGCCTGGTCAACAAGTGTTAAGTCTTCATTGATGTATTATCCATATAGTCACCACCCATCTATCTGCCAGTTTCTCTCTCATATTGTCTCCAACACACCTAACCTTAACTTTCTACAAATCAGATGTCTGTACACCAGAGCATCACTGTTTTCAGAAAAGGCAGTTCTTTGAAGATACCTTCACAATGCGTAGAGAAAAAAAATGGTCTTGCACTGGCTCAAGCAAACAACAGGCTTTAGATGTTTTTAAGAGAACCTGCAATTATCTAATTAAATTTATGGAGCTCAACACCTCAGGTAAGTTTTGGATGTTTCTTTAGCTTCTAGTGTGCACAGAAGAAAAAAGTATTTAGCAGGTCCACATGACAGTCAGTCACGTTTTAGGGGAAAGATCTGAATGAAGACTAATTCATAGTTTTCCCACTGCATTATTTGTCCTTAAGTGACTCTTCTGAAACAAGAGTGCTGACCACGACTGATCAAAAGACACTTCCTTATGGTATATTAAGACTTCAATTCCCATGACTGTGAATAGGCAGGTTTCACTCATCGCCACATTTGTTCTGTTTACCCTGATAACTCAGAAGAAGTTTTGTGACCAGTCCCTCGTGTACGTACCCACACACACAGAACAGAGAGCACTTCATTACCTAACAGTAGAGAAACACCGTGCTTGTCACAGCCTTAATAATAGCTGATGGAGAACAAGATGACCTGTGGCACTAAAGAAATCAGAGCAAATATGAGAGGCGAGATTTCCAGTTTTTAATAAGTAGGAGGAATTTAAACAATAGTTTGTTGCTTGAATTTGTTCATACAATCATTCTGAACCATGTTCCTTTTGGAAGAAAAAAGCCTTTAAAAGGAATGTTTTCCTTAGAACCTAATTTTATTTAGAAAATTCATTTCAAGTTTTTTTCATGTTACAGTAAGAACAAGCACCACATTTAAATCATGAGAGAGGTATGGAAGTCTTAAGTGAGCTGCCTGTTAAACAGCAGAGGCATTAGATAGCACCTACACTCCAGGGCTTTTGATTTTCACCCCAGGGCTTTAGAAAATACCCACAATCGCACAATGACAGAGCCTAAGGAATAACGGATAGCAAGTTACTGAAACCCATTTTGCATCCAACTCTGGAATGCAGCAAAGAGAAATCACCTGGCTTGGCAAAACAGCCAGCTCTTGCCACAGGCAGGGCCCAGCTGCAGCAGACGTGGCTGATTTAGGGTTAACTAGAGTTTGCAGTTATCCACTGGAAATCTCCTCCCATGGACCAATTACCCTGAATTCCCAGTATTTCCTACCAGCACAGCACAGAGCTGCTCCTTTGTGTTATTGTTTATCATATCCTTTATGATTACACCTGAAGATCCACATCAGGGATGGAGCTAAACTGAGGTATGACAAACGGGCAGAAGTGAGAAACAGGTGAGTCAGCAAGGATGGCTTTGTAGCAGGAAAATACACAGCAGAGTAGAAGAAACTTTTCTTGCAACAAGCCCACACGGATTTCTACCAAGTTAGATTTGCAGCACCACTGTCATCATCAGTAGTTCTTGTCTTCAGCAGCCCTGTTCATGGAGTGGTGCCAGGCGAGTCACACTGTCAGCACTTCAGCACTCCCCCCATGACAGAAAGGGTTCCCAGTTCCACAGAGATGTAGGCACATGAAGTTCTCACTCAGGATCAAGCACGACACCTCACTTTTTATGGCTCTGTACAAATGTGGGGACAGTGAGCGTGCCAGTCTTGACTTCTGCTCGGATTTCAGGTTTGTGCTTTAACGAGAAGACAAGAGCTCGCACCATTCTGCGATACGGTGCGCTAATGAGACGGGAAGAGAGATGAAAAGCTTCTCGCTCAATATTTTCAGCCAGTGGGTGATCAATCTGAAAACAGCAAAGTACAAAATTAGATCTTTACATTTAATAAGGAGACCAACTGATTGAAATTGGAGTTTGGTGCTTTTCAGTGTTTCTTCATTAATTAGCTTAGATTCAAGGAAATCTACTTCCCAGCACAAGTGGAACAGGAAGAGCAATTTAATTCCACCCTAGCAATTAAGGAACAAGGCAACGTGGTCAGTAGCAGGGAACAAATCCACATCTCCAGCTGGGTGGCGTACTTTGCCATCACAACAGGAAACTAATCTGCAACCAGCTTTGGGTATCAAGCTTAACTGCAATTATAAGCTACATTGTACTGTCTCCATAAAGCTCACTTTTGATCTTGCTGATATAAGGTACCTTGGATACTATTTTAAACTTGATTCCAACAGCAACTCTAAGACATGCCAAACAATTGGCAACTCTGCCTGGTGCTATAAAGGGAAATGTGGGCTCTCTGTGTGTAGAAGGAGATGTAATTAAGAATGCAGAAAGGGATTTGCTAAATGTTAATTATGTAGTTATTGCTTCAACATGTGCCAAACCCTGTAATTTAGCACAGCTTAGAAAAAAATCCCCCACCCATCAAGAAATGGTTTTAATTTAACTTCTGCCTTTTGTGATGGGGAATCTCCCATGCTTTGCACGCAGCCTGGCACGCAGTGTGCCAAGTAGTATTCCTCTAAGTCCTTTGCCCACTCTGTTTTGGCTCCCCATCACTAAACTGCCCCTCTGCTGACCAGCACTAGAAGCCTCTTGGATCCATTCATCCCTATCTTCCCTTCTCCTTTTTGTCAGCCTCTCAGGTGTCCCTGCTCCCCGTTTGCTGGACCTCTGTGGCTCCCCTGCCTACATATGCTGTTCATCTGCTGCTGAAAGCTCCACGTGCACATATGGTGGTAGCTGTAAGCTAGGAGGGTATTTTTCCTTGCTGTGCTTTCAGATGAGTCCTGTTCAGAGGGAATTCTGCTTTACCCAGTACTACTTGTTTTAGGGTGGCACCATAGCCTTTATGTCCCTCTGTGTTCAGACTTTACTACCAGTCTTACCACATGCATTGATACGCTTTCCAAGAACTAAGCTGGACCCAGTGGCCTGGCAAAGGTGAGCTCCCACCTTTCTGAGGCCTTCCTGCAGCAAACCATCCTTTTGTGCTGCCTCAGTCCAGATGCACTGCAAGTTGGAGAGGTTTTTCTCATAGCTAGGAAACACATAGCTTTGAAACTCTCCAGTGCTTACCACTTGACTTGCCATTTAAAGGATAATTAATGAATAAATTAAAAAGGATAATTATTATGGCATTTCATAGACCAAGCAAACTAGTCATTAAGCCTTACAGCAAAGCACTGTTCATTTACTTAAAGATACCTGAGGGATCTGGTATTTATCACCACTTTATATACTGTCAACCTTGCCTCTCTGTTTTTGCAATAGATTTAAATTTACAAATGTTTAATTACTTAAATATGAAACACCCAAAAGGTCCCAGTGTTGCTTTCACAGCTGTTTAGTAGGAAAAACTTTATCTTCTGTTAACTTCCTCCTTCTCTTGTGTACAGCTCAACTGCAGTAGATATACATAACTATTCTGTTGACTGGTTATGTAAATGAAAACAAATACATGTCCCTTACAATTAGCATGTTTACTTGGTTAAAAACAACAAAAAATTATCTACCTTGAACACAAAGCTACTTATAAATAGGGATGTGCAGCAAATCACTGAAAATAGGAACAGATCATCTGGTCTCATCCCGGCTCTGCAGGCAAGACCAGCTTTACAGTAGCTGTGGCTGAGAAAGGTTTGTTTATCTTGTTCCTGCAAGAAGTAACTCTTTGAGCCAAAGACAAATGGATCTGAACGCTACCTCTAGATCCAGGGCTTCACAAAGCAGCTTCCGTGCGTTCTTTCTGAAAGCCTCTGTCTTGGGATCGCTCCTGACCTCTATTGAGGGCTTGTTTGAATGGTCTTTGATGAAAGTTCGCCACTCCGTGTAAATATCTTTGGCGAGGCTGGCCACATCGTGATCTGAATGTTTGCGCATCTTATTCACTGTGTGACCTGGAAAACAGTAACTGTTCCTTCAGGTTTGGTAGGTGGACAAAATATAATGGACACCAGTCAAATCATAGCGGTGCTAAAGCAGCCACACACAGTTTTAATTCAGGCAGTGTCAGCAAAACAACCACAGCATTGACACAAATATAAATATAAAATTATTAGGAATTAAGCCTGAAGTTCTCACTCCTTGAGTTCTGCAGTGATTTTTGCCTGAGCAATTAGCAAGGAATTGACCTATATATGTGAAAATTACCTTCCCAAGTCACCAGGGTGTGAGGCGACACTTATGTAATACAGGGCTGCGTTAATTTTCTACATAGATACTAGATCTGGCGAAAGCTTTTAAGATTGGCCTACAAAGAATGCTGTTTCTAAATTGAAAACCTCTTTAAGGAAACAGATGTTGCTGGTGAGGGCTACAGCATTTTCATTTTAACAGGCAAACACCACGGCGATGCCAAGCAGAATCTTTCCAATCCACAGGGCCTGTCACTGCAAAAGAGGCTTTCCTCTGGGAGGAGACAAAAGGGATCTTCTTCCACCAGGGTACTTCACTCTGCCCACTAGCGCTGTTGGCCAGGAGATGTCACTGTTAGGCTTCCGTGGCTCTTCCAGGCCAGCCGCGTTCAGGCAGGCGCTGGGAAAAATCTCGGGAAAAGCCTGAATAAGCTGAATACGGCAAATGAAATGACAATTCAGAAGTATGGGGAAAGGGGCGGATCGCATCTCCTTCTCTAAGGCAAGGAGGGGCTCTTTGAATAGAGATCCAGCTGCTCTAATGGCAAACAAAGCACGACTGTCTCTCACGCCAGGATGCTCACCATACACAGGAAAGGCAGGGGCCATGTGGTCTCACATTATCCCTCCCCCAAGTCCTGTGGAAAAGAGCCAGGCATCGGGCTATGTCATTTCCATGGACCTGCCCATCAGCTGGGGATTTCTCAGCGTAAGGATGCAGCATGCAGTTCTGGGCCAATCTGAGGAGAAATTCCCGCATGTTCAGAGGATTCAGCCAGGTCAAATAGATGAGCCGTGTCTCGGATGGTAAGAGAGCACCCTGCCGTGCCCCTGACAGATAGCAGGAGAAGGCATAAGGTGCCCAAGAAGAGCTCTTCAAAAATTTGACCACAGAAGGGGTGATGCAGTAGTTGGTAACAAGCAGGCAACCTGGGAGGAATTAGAGGATAGCTGACTTTTTCAGTACAAGGTCTGAAAACTGCAGGCTAGATATCAGCAATTTTTTATTGGCAGCTACACTGGTTTCTTAAAAAGCTTGCAAGCTAGCCTCTTTTGTACTGACAAGCCAAGCAGACACAAGACAGCCTAATATTCACAGTCTAGATCAGACAAGATGTACCTATTTTTGTCGAAAGTAACACTTCCTTGGAAGGTATTTTCTTCTTCAGCTCCTCCAAAGCTTCGATCAGATTCTCTTTCGGTTGCCCAGGAAGCTCAAGCATAGACTTCCATCGTTTTATGTCTTCCACAACCACAACTCTCTGGAAAAGAGAAAAGCCATTAGGAAAGTGGAATATTCTTATGATAAATACGGACACTGACCTCATCTCAGCTAATGGGGCTGTTGTCAACACATGAATTATTGATTACGGCATGAATAGAGCACAGAATAGATGATGGCCTGGAGTGATGGGTATGTGCTTGAGATTAGCAGCCTACTGCATATCAAGACTGAAACTAGAAAGCAAAGCGAGATGCTTCACCTTGATCTGCCAAACTTAGGGCACATAACAGCAAATGTCTGCTAGAAGAGAAGTGTTTTGAATTTAAGGAGTCCATTGTATAAATGTGTCTTAATAGAAAAAGGGACTAAGAGGGAGGCAGTCAATTATCTTTAGCAGCCTGGCAGAATCTGAATACTGCTCAGATTGGCTTTAAATTTAAAATAACGCCAGCAGGGAGAGAAACAAAGCATTAGGGAACATGAACGCAAACTTAAGTACAGTGGACATTTGCAGTGTTTTTCACCCTGTTTTTGCCACAGACCTTGACAGAACAGGCTGCAAACAGTGCAAGTCTCATATTTCGGATGTGAGACATCTTAAAAAAATTCAGCAGTGGTCAGACAGCTGGGGTACTTTATGCACCATTCTTTTGCTTTCTGCCTTACATTAATAAGCTCTTTGGTGCAGCAAATGTTTTCCTGTCATGCTTCTACAAACAGGTGGCAAAGAGGGGCTCAGGTCTCGCGCAGGTCTCACGCAGGAACGTAATGCAACCAACTGACGGGCTCTCCTTGCTGGGAAGAGAAGTGAGCCAGCTGGCAACATTGAAGCTGGTGGTGTCACCTGGCTCTGCTCGACTTGTGTGTCCAACCTGACCCCACACAAAACGGGCAAGAAGGAGCCAAGTTATAACCCATCTCGGTTTAGGAAACCCCTGTCAATGCAGCAGAGCCCTCTGGACCTTTCTAACTTCACTTCCCTGTTCCCTGCGAGGATGCCACCTCAACACTGCAAGGATTTCGGTGAAGAACTGGACCCACAGGCGGTTTACAAAACCTTCCTCCTGCTGCTCAGCCTGGGGAAGGCCTGACACCCCTTCTTCTGTCGGAGGCGCCTCAGGGCCAGCCTGGCTCCTCCTGGCGTGCTCCCCCCACCCTTACACACAGCCTCTGGGGAACAGCGTGGTCCTGCCCCGGCGCAAGGCCGGGGAAAGCCCTTATCT
>NW_009597860.1:2032-2527 GCF_000690535.1 Cariama cristata | reverse complement strand
GCCCTGCCCGCTGTTCGTGCCCGTGTGCCTGCTGACTGGAATCCTTCTGGGAGCATCTGCTTACACCTTCCTACTTACACACCTGCTTGTTTAGTTGTTAATTTGACCCACAAGGTCAGGTTTCAGAAAGGCTGTGGTGGTGTGTGCACCTCGGCCGCCATGGCCGGTGCTTGCATGTGATGGGATGGTTGTGCAGGAGCTCCCGCCGGCATGGCAGAGGGGCACACCTTGCTGGTCCTCTGTGTCCACTGGTTGCATCCTCCTGGAGCCCTGGGCTGTGCACTCACCACGGCAGATGTGCCCCTGCGGCATGGGAACCCAGCCCTGATGAGAGAGCCTGATACTTGCGGCACGGCAGGAGCAGTGTGCATCCAGATGCAGGATGGGGAAGGGGGACACCGCCATTATGGGGTCCTACCTCCTACTGGGCTGGGACAGTGTCTGGAGGGGGCTGCAGGGGGCTCTGCTGTTGCCCTAGCAGCCGGGGAGGATGTG